>NC_135704.1:13228535-13528535 GCF_964276395.1 Gasterosteus aculeatus | reverse complement strand
GATGTTTCATTTGGCTGGTGGGCAAATCACTCAAAGAGTTATTAAAATATTAAATGGTGACATTGTTTTCCACTCCACATTTTGATGGAGAGGGGAGATGGGGGTAATACCGCGAGTACATAAGTGAGTCTTGGATCATTGATGAGAATGTGAAGTGAGGATATCTACATCCATACTGGCAAGTGGGCTTTGAGGTGCTGAAAGCCTTTATTCATGTTTGGACTGCTGTGTTTGATAGTAGTCACATTCGGGAAATTACAATGTAAATATGCTTGTTTCCCGTTGTGCTCTGAATTACTCTTTTTGGTATTTGCTGACTCCTGTGTCGCCAAAGTGCTAAAACGTGAGGCGAATGAGGAGGCCGGGCCTTTCAAACATCGGGAAAATGACATATTGCGCCTCCCTATTTATCCAGTAGGCCTGCAGAGGGTCAAATATAAATGGACAAAGACAGGAAGAGGACCGAGGAAGGTGAGCTGATGGAGCCGATAGAGAAAAAATCCACTGACGGATGAGAATGCAGCCATTCCTGATGAAGGTCTGATGAAGGTCTGATAGCAGCCTTATCTAGCAGCTGTGCCAGTCATCACAGAGAGAGACAAAAAGAGATGACAGAAGCAAAGAAAACAAGTGTGTGCATTTGAATGACCTTAACCACCATTTCTCAATGTGTCTCTTTGTGTATTAGGATTGTATGGTTACCAGCAAGCTAGTGTGTGTGTGTGTGTGTGTGTGTCCTGCCCGTCTCCTCTCCTCCCCAGCGGACTCCCTCTTCAGAGAGCCGAGTGATGTAAGGAAAGGCCCATCGGGGGGGTGATGTGCCATGGACTTGGCCCTGGCCGGCTGACTGCCGGCTCTCAATTACGGCCCCCAGGATCCACTAGAAAGCTTCCTGGACTCAAACACACGGCCTGGGGGTTTCTTTTAATACAGGGGGGCTATTTGAAAGCAACAACGGGAGACAGATCATTTCAGCCTCCGTGTCTGATTTACTTATCGTTCCAGCTGCATTTGAACTTGCATTTGAACTGTGAACTGCAAATGAAAACGGCTGGTCCATTATTTTAAATGAATTTTGAGCAAATGTAATCTTATTAACGTATTTTTATAGTTCTATGGCATGCCAGTTGATAATTTGTCTACATGCCAACAACCTTAAATAATGTGTTAATAAAATAAACATTACACATTTGAGTTTGCACTACATTGTAAAACGTCAGTTTCTTCTGGACCGGATTTCATAATACCCAGAGGGTTTGGCACCATTTCAAATCTTATTTTAGCATTTTGTTTAGCTACACTACAATAATCTTCAGTATAATGACATGCAAAAGTTATTAACAAAAAAAATGCACCGGTATTACATTTAATCACCGGTTAATCACTGGTTAGCGTTGACCCCTGTGTGGCTCCTCCCCTTTTGCAACGCAGGAGAAGGAGAAGAAAAGAAACACTCGGCTGTGGCTTTGCTAGAATTATAGTGCCAAGGGGTCGTTGTGGCGTAGGGGAGAGGGTGCGCTGCGAACCAAAAGGTTGATGGTTCGAGTCCAGGCTTCCCCATGTCCCGTGTCGAAGTGTCCCTGAGCAAGACACCTAACCCCTAATTGCTCCCCGGACAAAATGTAAAAGCCATGGGTTGAAAATGTAATGTAAGTCGCTTTGGATAAAAGTGTCGGCGAAATGACCTGTAATAATAATAATAATGATGTCATATCTATTTTTATTGTTTCTATGATCATTTTTGTCCTTTCGTTCCCAACTACCAGAAGTCAGCCCCACACGTCGCCACAGAAAGGTCTTAAAGGGATTGAGGTGTGACAATGAATGAGCGCAGTACGGGGCCGGGATCACAAACAGAGCTCTTCTGCTTTCCTCTGCTTGGAACGGTATCTGCAGTATCTGCACAGGGAGCGCGTCCTCCGTTATGCACCGCCATGTCTCCACGGGAGCCCAGAATGGACAAACCAAACATGTCACATCATCACGTCGCGTAAAGGCTCCCCCCGTAGTTCTCTGACACGTTTGTGAAGCTGAGCCACGGGAGGCGTGGAGTGCGAAACCGCCGCCGCCTGACCCCCGACGCTCCTGAAGCAGTGATATTATGCTACAGAACGACGTCTGAGCGGGGCCCGCGGCGCCGCCCTAGTTTGGGGGGGGGATTACGTCAGAGCCGTATGGAAAGGGAAGAGTAAGTGGAAGGGTATTGGTCTGTCCACGGATCCCACACCACTGTGACGCTTTTAAACATGTGATATAACTGGCGTGTGGTTTTTCACCGTGAACCGTATTATTGAATTTGATTTAGCTGCTTCAGTTACAGGGTTTTGGTGTCGTTCGTGCCGGTTCACCGTCATGGCCGATCGGGATACTTTAACAGAACGCAGCCGTTATTTGTTCATTTAAACACACCGGCACTTTTCTTTTTGCGAAAAGTCAAAATGTCCGCAGTGGAAAAGGACCAAACAACTTCCTTGTTCCCCGCAACAAAACGGACTTCTTCCCCCAGCGTGCTTTTCGAAATTACCAAACAAACACACTTGAATGCACCATGTCACATTTATGACCTGTGAAGGCTTGAAGGGGCGGGGGGCAAAGGTCAAATGATGGTTTCATGGACAATTTCTAACTGCGACCCTCTTTTCCCTTCCCGTTTCCTCCGTACGGCTCCGTCTCATCCTGCCGCTCTCTCGCGGACGGAGAAGCAGACGCTCGGGTGTTACGCAAGTGCGCCGTGTAATCTTGACCACCACACATGATTAGAAATGCTCCCTGCCACATCAGCGCACAATCAGAGCCACTGCAGTCAACAAGAGACGATCTGGGAAAGAAAAAAAAAGCTCGCTCCAACTGAGAATCGCCTCCACGTTTCACAGCCGGCGAAAAAGGTGCCGACAACTGCAGAGGAGGGAGCAAGTTAGAATGGCTTCACAGAAAACACTAATTCAAATAAACATGTCCATTGTTTTTTATGAAGATAATAAGGAATTCATGCATTGATAATTTAGCCTGAAAATGAAAAGATCACAATGCGGTTATACGAGCCTGATCATCTTCACGCGTGTTTTCTAGATAAAAATAACACAGTGATATTCAAGAAAATGTAGCGTGTCCATGTTGCTCCACTCATATAATCACAAATAATGCAGCACACTACGACTGAACACCTTCATAATCTTGTCCACAAACACACATAATCACTCCGATTTTCCCAAATAGGTCAGAGTCGTCGTGTCCACAGCAACAAGGTCAGTCTTTTATAGACCAGCTCAGCGACGGCTGGTCTAATCACTTTTATGCGTCCACTAAACAAAGGCGACAAAAGTGATGTTAATTGGAGTGAGAGAGCTGCGGTGGAATGATAATACTTTTTGTAGGGAGGGAGCAGCTGGCTTACCTAAGCGAGAGAAAATAACGTGTGTTTAAGCAGACAAACACACACACACACACACAGGTTGCCTTGCTTCACACTGTAATCTAGGTCCATGGTTTGAGGCACAAAGTGTTACTTTCAAGTGCACCGTGACTAAAGTTAGTGGACAGACAGCGCTGCCTTCGGCGAAAAACAAAACAAAAATACCCTGTGTGTTACGTGTTATGTGTTCTTGTGTGTGTTTATAATCTAAAGTAAAACCCTTTAAGCCTCATTGACTGAAGCCCACTTGCAGTCTAAAGGCATTAGCGTGTTTCCACAGGATTGAACTCCAGGTTTTCTGGGGACAGTACCTTTGTTACACAAGGCAATACACCGCAAGATGCGGACAAAACCGCTTTACATAAACGAAAGAGATGTACTTAACTACAAACAACAACCCAACTTGCTGTAATAATCCTACTTTGTAGGAACTGGTTTCTTCCACAAGGTTGAACCAAAACATGATTAAATGAAGTCTCGTTTAGCTTGAACACATATTCGTGTTAGTATCGTATGTTTAGGGTTAGGCTTAAACATGAGTTTAATACAAAAAAAGAAAACAAATGATGTTGATAATATGTTTATTGGCTTTCTTACCGAGAGTAAGATGAACAGAGCGGTAATTCACTTTGGTGGTATTTAGGGAATGCCTGTCTGAGCTTGGAATACAAAGTAGAGACAATGTGATGGAGGTCACGTTACACGTTGTCTGTTTAGTATATTCAATTATTTAATAAAGGGTTAGTGCAAAGTAGACTACAGGCAGACTTCTTTTTGAAGTTGTTACCCCCACCACCCTCCCCCACGCTCCCCACGCTCCCCCTGGTGGGGACACTGCGCCCCGCAGGGTTGTCGCCTGGGGGCGCCTACGGAGGAAGGCCGCGTGCGCGACAGATTGTACGTGACTAACAGATAATGCGCTCACTCGCCCCCTCGCTGTCACTCACCATGAGTCACGACATTAAATATGAATCTCACCAACTTTGAAGCCCTCGCGAAGCCCAACCGCTCGCTCACTAGCTGGCACTGCCACATCCATCGGCATGGTAACGGGCGGGCGGGTGCGACTCCGACCCCTTTCGCCGAAAAGTTGAGATTATTATGTGACTCCAACAAACAAATTGGACAAAATATATCAAAAAGCTTCTAGAGACATTAAATTATTTGTCTCCCAGTTTAGGAGCAACCCGATGTCTGTTATGAGCCTTCTCCCTTTTCTCATAACAGACAAATGTGCAAACACTAGGAGGGATGCCAAAGGGCGTTTGGACAGAGACGTTTAAAGCTCTTGCTTCTCATACTAATGAGAATCCATTAGAGTCTAATCCAGATACACACACACTCATGCGTTCTCATTCAGTGCACAAGCATCTGGCTACAGACACCCCCTTTTTGTCCCTTATGCCTCCATGCTCGCCAATTACAAAAGAAGTAATCAATTCCACCGTAGCCCCGTCGAGGGAAATCGACTTCAATGACACTCGTTGTCTCTGCACCTGACAGACGGCGACTCGCAGGCAGCCGACTCTCCGCTGCTTCGCACCGGGAGGCCGGGGCGAGACAAAATATCGGCAAAAACTGGTGTTCTGGTCACACAGTCCCCAGGGGTTGAAAAAAATGGAGGTAATAATAAGTAATTTACGCAACTCTTTAAACACCTTCTGACGGGCCGTGCTGGGGGAAGCAGAGGGAAATCCGTTTGGTGCTCGTGAGTCTCCTTCGCCATAAGGCCGTGAAGGTCAGCCCAATCAACATGCGAGTTACAGAGAACGCCGTAAGCGTCGCTCAGTGGTGTAATAAATCTTTTGTTTGTCTCCTCTGCACCTGGATTTCCCCTCCACCTCGTCTTCCTTTTAGTTTCCTGTGTTTGGCCATTCATCACGCCGTCCCTCCCCCCCGCTGCCCTCCCCCCTCTCCCCTCGCCGACTGCCTATCAGCTCTTCCCCCGTATCTTCCTCTTCCTCGTTGCTCGTCAACAACACTCCTGACATTGGACCAGCCGGTGTGGAAGCTCTGTGCGTGTCTGTATGGGTGTGTAGCTGCAAGTGTGCAGTTATGTGTGTGTGTGTGTGTGTGTGTGTGTTTGTCTAGTAAAAACTGTAGAAACCAGCCTGAGGGACACACTGCTTTGCCCTTTATCTTCAAACAGTGGCCCACTAAAACAAACACACACACACCCTCAAGCATTTGTGTGTGTGTGTGTGTGTGTGTGTACATGTGCCCTTAGAAGTGTTTGCAATGTTACCTTTGGCTTCTTTGTTCTCTTCACAGATCCTTCTGACGGCCAGCAGACCCTCCCGCTCATCCCTCCCACCTGAAAGAGAAGAAGACACACGGATGAATACAGTGTCTGACAAGTCCTCGGAGGCGTTTTGATGAAATAACACTGCTTTGCTTTCTTTTTTTCTGGCCCATTTTCTTTCATCTCGTGAAAAACGGGTTCCTGAGAAGGCTTCTTTAAATGAAAATACTTCTTCCATTTAGCCCTCGAGGGAAAAGTCTGATTTCAAAGAGTCAAACAGTGTCTTAGAAAATACAATTAATTATACCATCAAATATGTATAACACATGAAATAAAAAGTACGCCTCGCGGTAAATGACACTTTGACTCAATCCCAGAGAAAGAATAGCACGTTCACAGTAGCTGTTGTCTCTTTTTGTCCTAACAAGCATGGAGAGCTGGAAGAGGAGAGAAGAAAACGTCAAAGGCAGCCATAACACTTGTGCAAAACTGAAATAAAAAAAACATAACATACATTAACCTTATAGAACTGTGTTAATAAAAGTAATTGACACAATGTACATTACATTATGTATAATATCTTTAACAAGCTCAGACGGCCTGGTGAAATAGACACACACACACACACAAACCGTATAATATGACATTCTACAATTTAGTGCGGACAATTAGGTCAGTCAGTTAAGCAATACGTTTATTGAAAGACATACTCGATAAAAATATTAGTCAAACACTCGCTGGTTCTCAGGTGTGCGGACTGGTTGCATACTGCACCCACACCGTACACACTGAACACACACACACACATGCACACACACACAAAAATCCTACAGGCGCACTCTAATTTTCTCCCTGCACACACACACACAAACAAACGCACTAATCTTTTCTAACCGCGGCGCCTCCGGGGTCACGCAAACAGGACACACGTAAACTCATTTGTTTGGGCAAGTGGTTAAAAATTGTGACCGTATCAACATAAACTTGCTTAAGTGGATAAAATGGTCCAAACAGACACTCTCACATGCAAGACGGTATTAGGCAACATGAACTAAGTCCATGTGACACACTTGGCCTCCGCAGGCCATTTCTTTTACTTTAGCCGATAGAATAATGTACATTTCCAAATCACAAAGCTGATTTCCTTACTGGTCCTTCTTCAAGCGTACATTTCACAATGTGTTATATAAACCTATTTTAATGGCACTTTATAATGATAAGCTTTGCCGGTGGCCTTCGTTCCTGACTAAATTCAATGCGGGACGTTGGCACTGATTAGGAGACAGGAGGAGACCAGAATTCTGTTGATATCGATGTCCCTAAGATATTTGACTTGTTCCTTGACTGGTAGTTTGTATTGGCATGAAGTAGAACTGAATCACAAGACTTGTTTTGAATTGTTTCCTCTCTGTACATCAATGAAGTCTGATCGTGATCGTCTTATCGTGAGTTGACAAAAAACGGTGTCCATGTTTGTCAAAAACATAAAAAGCAATTACTTCATTAAATGAATCAAGAAGAAAGGCATTGAAGTTGCACATTTGGCTGCTACTATTTATTTTCATTCCTTTTCTTTAAAGGATTTACAGGTGCTGCAAACGCAGTAATTCATGTTTCCAGTCAGTCTATTCACTTCATTGTGTTCATAGCGTGCAGCTGCAACTACGACATTTTCCCAATTACGTTATCGTATCATTAATTCAAAGCCTCCTCAAAAACACTTCAAGCACAATAGCATCCTGAATTTTATCCATGGGATTAGACAGCGCTGAGGCTCCTAACTATACCTCTCTCCCCACACGAGTACTATGCAAGCACTCCACCTGAAATATGTACCCACTCCATTGCAAGAGAGGACTCCACTTTACCATAAATATTCTCACTTCATGAATGATGTCGAGACGTGTGGATATTTGAAACGGGAATGCACTCGCAGCCCCGTGGGATCACATTTAATACAGACGGGGTTTAACAACGAGCCCCTCACTTCCCGTTCTGGCTTCTGTGTGTTAATCACACGTAGGGCTCGAGTCTCATTTATGTTCCCGCTTAAAACCGCATCCAAGGGTACTCTGACATTGACTATGCGGCAACACACTGAGAGAAAAAAAAAGCAGCGTTTTCTTCAAAGTTTTGAAGCTTGAGACGTGAACGGACTGGAGAGCACAGTCTCGACCTGCAAGACGAGAGCATGGAGACAGAGGTAGTCAGACCCTGCTGTGCGTGAGCGCTTTAAGGAAAATAATACTTTTTGGCCAAAGGTTTTTTTTTTTTTCACGCCATGACAAATCTTTGAATAGGTCACTACGTTACATTTAATTTAGCTGATGCTTTTGTCCAAAGCCACTTATAAGAAGTGCATTCACCCATGAGGGTACACATACACAGACCAGCAAGAAAGTACAAATTCTAAAACAAAGTGCTATGAGTAAGTGCCATTTTAAGTTTTACTAAAGTGCTACCTGTTGAAAGGTGTGATCGGGGGAGTTGTGTTTTTCGTTTTTGGTGGAAGATATATAGACTTTCTGCGGTCCTGATGTCAAAGGTTGTGGCGTGACCACAAGACGTTTCCTTCTCTCACCGCGGCGCTACCACAAATGGATATAAAGTGCTTCAGATGCCGTGGGGCGGATCATAATTAGGCCCGTCGCTGTGACAGATTGGTCGTATGTCAAGTGCTGTTTGACCAATCACTTGCCGTAATCATGTAATCTTGCATTGAAACGTCTAAGAAAAGCAGCGGTCCATAAGCGGCGTTAAAGGAAACATTGTGTATGCATTGCTCGCTTTATTTCCAAACTGCGGTCATAGTTCTGCCGTGGAAAAGATGAATTCTTCAGATAGAACAGGAATCGTGCTGCGGCTGAGATACCCACAAATGTCTCAGTGAACCATGACAGAGAAAGGTTGTGTGTAAGCGTCGGCTGCAGGGGATCGGAGGCGCACATCGCCGGAAGCTAAGCGTGTTGTGACAACCTGTGTGTCCAATGTTAAACAAGTTGTATGTGGAAGTAAAAAAGGAACAGCCATGCTGACAGTCGCATTGCATGTTCGCTTACGTGCAAACCGGAGAAGGCATGTTTCAGCCAAGTAGTCCGGGACTCTCATTAAGACATGAATATATTTCCTGCATTTGCTTGACAAATCCCCACTGATAACCTGTGAACCTAAACAGAGCGCTCCAACTAATTCTTGTACACTCAGCACGTATCAGTTACTGCTCCAGGGAAACCTCATTGCCTCAGCTCGGTGGCAATGACATCACCACTGAATGTGAAAGAGAAGTCTCGCAGCAAGAACAGATATGACTAAAAAATTGGTTTGAGAGAAAAGCGATTTCTCGGTTAAAAAGTGACGCATCTAAAGAATTGTCCCAGCGAATCCCTCCGTGTAGCTTTCCATCCGGAGGGCTCAGCGAAATGCTGAAGTGTGTGAAGGCGCTGAACCGTTTATCACAGGAGGGGGCCTGCATACCATTGAGGAGAAGGTCACGGCAGACATCGGAGGTGTAGTGATGAACATATTTTAGCAAGTGGCTCGGGGGATACGAGACGAGTGAGCGAAGGCGTAGTACGACGTCGCAGTGATAAGTAGGTACTCATTGGCACTTCAAGGAAGGAAGGAAATGATGTAGACATCGTGGCATTCCGCTGAATATACACAAAGTACGCGCACATGGTGTTGGTTTGAATCAAATGTTTGGTGGTTGCTGCTGTACATTCAGACATAGTGATGTTAGAATGCTTACAACAATTTACACAAATAAAAGGGTCATTAATGTCCTCGCTTTGATTATTTCTCTATGAATATAAAATTAACTCCCCTTTCTTGATTTCTAACTGCATAGTACAATTATGGAATTTTGCTTAGAAGCTCCACTCATAATTCTTGGTTGCATTGAATTTATCTGCAGTTATTAAATAATTTATGGAACAGTCTTTGTTTTATGCAACAAAAAAGGCTTTCATAATCCTAAATATGCATTTAACATTCAGTTTGATGCCTTTTAATCCCAGCATAGTTCAAAAGGCCTTTATATCATCTCACAGTTGGACTTCCCATATTTTCTAAAGATAAAAACAAACAGTTTTGATGCTATTCCAAACCTTAAGACGGATCAACGCGTTCTCAAGGGGCATCTGAATGCGCGGTTGACCGTCTCGTACTAATGAAGCATCTCTGATAGCGACAGGCTTTTTTTGCCTTTAATGTGATGCCACTTGATTATAAGAAAATGCATCTGTAACCGAGAAGCTCAGAAACCCAAACAACATGGACCCTACTCTATTCAGCATTTTCTCCAAACTCATTTGGCCTGATACTCAAATATAACAAACAGTAAAACGCACAGCGGTTCTTTTATTTTTTTTAAAGTCATGCATTAAGAATTTCTCATTGTTCTCTTCAAGTAAAAATAAGTTTACTGAAATTGTCTCACAGCAAAAAATATATATTTTTCTTTGTAAACTACATTATCATCAGTGCACTGTCCTGTACTCAGCCTTAAGGCAAAACTAATCTTAGGCAGTTCAGAAATTGATTGGGACGTCAGTCTCTGTGACGAGACCAGGCCAAATTCTTGCTCTCTATGGTGATCATTTAATTTTTTATGCAAGATTATTATTATGTGTTTGAGGCTGTACTGTGTCCATCACATGTTAGTTTGTCCTATTACACGGTTGCATTGCCCTTGTTCCGGTTAGCGTGTGAGTTGTGGAGTGTTTGGTACCGTACCGATGACAACATGCGCCCCCAGCTTTGCCATGTGGCGGACTGCCTCATAGCCGATTCCCCTACTTCCTCCTGTCACTATGGCAACCTTGCCATCTTGTCTGGGCATCACTGGCAGAGGCAGAAGAGGACACGCAGATATCAGGGAGGATGTCATTTGATAAGGCAGCGGTTTCAAGACTTTCCGCTAGTTTAAAAGACACGAGAAGTCCTTGTAGTGAGACCTGTAGATGGTCCGATTAACTCAGATGGATTTTATCTGGGGTTGTTCCTATGCGACTGATTAATCACTTTCCTTCACTTTCATAAAAAAAAAAAAAAATTCCTTCACCTTCTTAGATAATGTCTCTTACAGTTTCACCTTACAATAGTTTCCTCAAAAACATTGGCGTATATGGCCTGGATAAAAAGTGACTACACAATTCCCTCGCACTGTTTTCCTGAGCTCGATTCAATCTTCTTCTTTGGCTTCATAAAGTTGATTTTGTTTAATTTGTTCTATTACATGGATATGATGGTGGACATGCAGCGCATTTTAGTTTATTATGTAATACCTGCCAATTTAAGACTCAGCGAATTTGAATGTACGCCTGACTGCTGACGTTTAGTTAATCACATCGAATTACACTTAAAATATCGACATATTCCAAAAAGTCACGGAACGGTATCTGTTCAATGCACAACTGGGACACAATTCTGTTGCTGCACGTCACTTTTCTTTGAGAAATATACTGTGTTTCATGTGTGTTCATTGACCTGTAGCTGACATACATTCTGTGACGTTATCCGTATTCCAAACTGCATTATAAAACCTGGAGATTTAAATCCAATAAAATTGTCCACGAACTGAACTGCTTTTCAAGCAGATAACCGTGCTAAGAGTAAAATAAGTTATAAGTTATGCTTTTGCGGATGATTCGGCACGGACAACACACAAAACCATCCTTTATTTCACCCGTTTTTACTTAACAAGTGCTTTAGCTAACGTTAACTTAGCTAACGTTAGCATAAACGCTTCCTCGGCGTTACTGTAACCCGAGTGACAGCCGACACTCGGAGAAGGAAACTCCTCGTAGCTTACCAATATAAACGTGGCCGACCGTCTTTAAGTTGTTGTAACATGGCTAACAACCAAGATTCGGCGACATTCATGGATATCAAGACCATAACGTTGCCCCGCCACGGAATGTAACACAACTAAACTTAGTCGGCCAAAGTGCACCGTGACAACGCATCGTTGCGTTGAACAAACCTGGCAACCTGAAGGGTCCGCTGAGCAGCTGAACCAACAGAACCTTGATGCCGAGCAGATAAAGTCGGATAATTGGTAGAAGACATGACCGAACTGCAGATAACATCTCTGTCTCGATCCGTCGCGGAGTGAGCAGAGCAGAGCGGCGCAGAGGGGAGAAGTGCAGTTCCGTTAGGGGGATACGTTCCAATAAGAAGCCGTCGAATCCTTCGCTTCTCTCCTTGTCAAAGCTTTCAACGCACGTGTGCAACAGAGAAAAGAGTTAGTCTGTATTGACGTTTTCACATACACACACACACAAGATAGCGTACTCATATTTACTTATTGTTCCTGACGCTCACTGACTAGTTGACCTTGAGAATACGGACACTTCCCCGCTATCCGTCACTTGTAGACGAGCAGTGATTGTGTGATGGAGGCCGGGGATCCGTCACTGCTGCTCGGCTGCCTGACGTGCCGAATGACCCTCTTCTGGATCCATCTAGCATATTGCTCCCTTCAGCAAAACTGACTTTCTCATTAACTTCTGCCCGAGAGGTCACTCTGGAGAAGCAACACGGGCATGACACGCTAGTTTCATCCATAAATTGCCAGGATGTGATTTTGCTTGTGGAGCAGTGCAGCTCATGTCTGCAGCTCTCCGGCTGCACTTTGGATGACTGTTGGATGTTGTTGTTTTTTCTCTCATTGGATGACTTGAGTCCATCCCATAAGTAAATGTAATGCAAAATAAAGATGTGTCACAAATCTTCAGCTGTAGGAAAAAGGTATCAAGGTTTCCAGGGATAACTGACACACAATATGACCTCACCCGAATACGCCCGGTGTATTAAAACACGTTGGACCTTTCACTGAGCTTACATGATCAAAGGTCAGGATGATATTTGCAATAACTTAATGATTTAGTTTGTCCCCTTCCCCATAGCCTCCGGATGCAGATATTCTCTGCTGTTTCAGTGTTTGTCACATTTTGCCATAATAGCAACGTGTTTATAAAAGTAAAATGTTGAATTATGTCATGAAGCTTTAAAAAAAAGTGTAAAATAAAGCAACTCACAAGAGCATCCTTATGGTATTAATGATTGTTTTCAAATCCGGTCATCCTTTTTGTGGAGGTGTACACTGCTACAAAAGCTCAGCCGAGGGTACTTTCATGAATGTCCCAGTGTGTGTAATTGACAACTGTGAAAGAACCAGATATTGATTAAAAGAGAAAAGTTGTCATTTAACCTTTTAAATGTTAATACGTGTTTATTTCGGTCCCTTGGAAATACCACAAAAGGACACCTGCTGCATTGAGTCACCTTCCCACAGCCCAATGTTAAAATGTTAATGACCATCATTAAGCCAATTCAGAAGGTAAGAGCCGTGCGGGTGGGGAAATATATTAAGGCTAATCACTGAAGCCACATCAGGGGTCTTCTAACGAGTAGCTAACCATTCCAAGTGTGGCTGTCTAAAAGGTTCACAGAATATATACAATACAAATAAAAAAAAACAAAATCCCCACCGAAGGGTAAAATAAAGTGAGATGCTAGCATCTGTAAGTGTGTATTTCAACATAAAACGGTTCCTGATTCAATGTCAAGTAGAACAACAATGCAAGTACTTTAAATTATAATACTCGTTTGAAATATAGGCTTTTACATTGTATTTGTGCTTCAGTAAGGGATCTGAAGAGAAGCATAATGTAAGAGCTGTGCTGTAGTTTATATGACACAAATGTGAGCAGACAGCCTCCTGCTGTGATGAATTGGGTTTGGCTGACAGGGCAGGAATCAGCTGAACTTTTACTGGCACTCGAAGTGCGCTAACCAAACTCTGCACGTCTTCCTTTTCAACTAAATTACACTAATTTCCTCTAAAGACAGGTCGTCAGCATTCACAGTGTCATCCCTCCTTTCTCTTGCCAGGAAATTCCTTAGTATTGGTTTTTGTATCGCCATCTATCCAGCAGTTCAGGTCAGGCTGAAACAGCCGGACCGACAAGCATTCGGCCCCAGTCATTAAAGTCCTCTCAGAGGGCAGTTAAATGAGCAGCGACATAAAGAGACTGACTCGCCGTCACCGCCCCAACGGAAGCTGTGTGTCTGTTTGTGTACTTGAATTGTGCATGCGTTGCCGTTCATGCCAGCTGGGTGGAACTGCGCGTCTGCGTGCACATGTGTGCGTTTGTTTGGGGGTCAGCTATTGTTCAAAGGAAATTGCATCTCACGCATGATGATCAGATGACTATTTGGGATGATGCGACGTCAGGGAGACGGTTCTTCACACAGATAGACACGCGCGAATGAAGACGTGCGTACACGCACGTGATTCGTGCTGCGAACGGGACGTGGCAGGAGGATGTGTGATGTAAATACCATGCGAACGGCATCAAAGCAGCTTCAACCAACAGTCGCTACATGACAAGCCACGGGCTGGCTGCAACGAACAACGTGTCTTATTTTGGAGATCCAGGCTGACAACGGCTCTGTGGGATCTCGGGAGCCGGTTATGATCTATTCTTTATGTCATGTTTTACATGAATGTGTACCTGGTGAGAATAGGAGTCAGAGAAAGTTGGATATTGTTAGAAGAAAAGGCCACTAACACAAACAGGTCACGCTGTTCCTTAATACTGCCCCATGTTTGTTTTCTGTTACAAATCAACTGCTACCCTGAGGAGATGGCAGGTAAGTGTCGTATAGTGAAGAAAGGGGATTTTCCGGGTTTGTCACGTCCAATTTGGGCTCCAAAGTCCGTAAATGCATACGCGCACACTTGAGATTGGACAGCTGTATTTTGCCCGCGAGCATTAGGAGTACTGGTATAAAACAACGTGGGCCTCAGTCTCTCGCTCGAGGATACTTTAACATATGGAGACAGTCAGCCAACCTTGCAATTAAAGTACTTTTACCTCCTATTTACTGGAAGTCAAGAGGATTTCCAGAGCATTTTTTAGACCCACAACGTCATAGGTTTTAAACCCAGCCCCACCTCTGTATGTGGACAAGGTTAAAAGCACTTAAAAAAACACATTAACACTTACAGAAAGAGAAAAAAAAAATAGAAGGAACCTCAGGAGAAGCCGTTCACAAGGCGTGAGTGGATGAGTGGACGCGCGCCACTGGGGGATGCGAGGGTCGGAAGAAGGCAGTGGACTGTACATGGACATGTTTGATAATTGTCGTGTCGCTTCAGCTGGAGCCTCCGAAGGCTTTCCATGGGGAGACAAGCCAAAGGCCAGCTTGTCAACATGAAGTGAGACCTGAGATTCCTGCATGTGTTTGCACTGGGCGCACAGACCAGCATCCGGGTTCGCCATCCGGGTCTGAGACTAAATCACTTTTTTTTTTGGGACCGGTATAAAAATATCGAATAAAGATTAAGCCACCAAGAGTCTGTTATGAGTCTAATTGTGTTCCAATTGCTTGTAAAAAAATCAATGAGAAACAGATTTGCATGTTTCAAATGGGATACAAGGTTATGATAAAGTTATCTCAGCTTCATATTACCCTATTCCTTGAAGTGCAAATCTCTCCTGCAGGTGGACCATGCGATGGGTTAGGGTTTACATGCCTGATGGAGTGAGTGAGTGAGTGAGAGTGCACCTGTGTGTCCGTCAAGGACGAATCGCTCATTCTGCTGCAGCAAACTGCTCAATATCCAGTTATGGCTGCACGCCTGTTTCATACTGGCATTGACCGCCTGCAGACCGACCCCTTGCCTCGACCCCTTGCCTCGACCCTGTGCCCACAGTGTGAGCGTGTTTTGGGCAGAGAGCAAACACAACCACCGGCACCCACTGCTGCCTGGTAGTCTGCTTCGCTGTTAGCGATGCAGACTACCAGGACACACACTGCAGAATCAGTGGCTGCTGTGTTATTGGGTTCATTTGATTCATTCACATCATGCAGCTGCGGTGGTCTGAAGACACACCTGGCTGGAGATGCGCCTGGAGACACCTGAGTAACACTTGTGGGATTGAATGAACCATGTGGATGCAGAATCCTGTTATTTGCTCGCACCAATTAAGTCTGTCATTAACTCCGTGCAGCACGCACACAAACATTAGACACACAGTGTTTAACAGCGTGTGAGTCAGCGTGTGGGCCTCCTCCTGTCTGAAACCTGTTGTGTGTGTGTGTGTCTGTCTTTTGCGTCGTGGGTTTAAAATCTTTCACCTACTTTCCTATTAAACCCAACAGCGCGGGTGTTTTTGTGTCAAAGAAGAAAATGAAATCAGATTGCGCCCGTCGGAATGTGATGCAGCCCCCGACAATTTGGGGCACGACAATAACATCATTACAGTATTTATCACAAAGCCTTCAACAATATCACCATCGCCTGCTTTAATCCACAACAGACGAGTGCTGCACCACTGTGATTTATAGAGTGGCAAAAAAAACAACACCTCTGGTCTAAATTTAGATATTTAATCATCATTTTTCAAACAAGAGACTTCCCAATAATTACACACGAATGCGTTCAAGGGAGGAGGGAAAGGCCAAGGTTAACAGGGGGGGGGGGGTTAACATACATGCATTAAAGTTGATTGATATTTCTCAATATTCAAGTTTACCCACAGGAAACCGGTGCAGTCTGTATCGCGCCTGTTTTATGATCGCCGGTTGATGCAGACAGGACCAGGATCGGATGCATCAAGTCCCGCGTAACATAGACTCAAGTCCTGTTTGGTGCATGTTCACCACTATTGATCGAAGCGTCTACCCCGGGGGGGAGGCCAGAGGGATGGCAGATGTGATTCCCGTCTAACGGGGTGTTTCCCTCCCAGTCTGCGCTGAATGCTAATGATGAACGCTGTCTGGGGCTGGAGGGAGTGCACTATACGCTGACTGTATCACATCTCCATCAGGGGGGAGACACACGCCGGGGAATGTCGACTCGGAGGAGGAGAGAGGAAGGAGGAGCGGGAGGGGGCGGGGGGGGGGGGGAGGTTTGCACGCCAATGGCAAAGAAGCGTGCGCGTGTATTGGAAGTCGGACACAGCAGACACGCGTCACCTCGGCTCCAGTGCCGTCAACCCCAACTGACATAAACAGCCCCGGGCGGCCCTATCAGAGATGGACTTTACATAACGGCTGAGTCACTCACAATCTATTTGTATGGCTTTGAGGTGTGTGTGTGTGTGTGTGTGTGTGTGTGTGTGTGTGTGTGTGTGTGTGCGTGCTCCATTGCGTCTCTCTTTTTGAGAGCCAATTTGAGTTTTAGACCTTCACAATGAGGGCATCAGTGCGATGGTGGGTCCTCTTGACCAGGCTTCAATCCTTTAAGGCGCCGTTTGATGACTCAGAGTTGGGATGAAGAGCTTGTTTAAGCGTATTCTGGAATTTTTTTTGCAATAGAGTGTGGATAGGAAAGGAGAAAGACAACAGGGAGTGAGTGCGCGCCCCGGGGATGTGGTGGTGAATAAATTAGGGTGAGAAGATCCCAAAAAAACATTTAAAGCTAAATTGAGATGATTACTCATGTGGACTGAGGTAAGAAGCACTGCTGAGTGAATGAATAATCGAAACGTGTTGTGTTCAGGAGAGCAAATGTTTAGAAATGTGGACCTTCTTCTGGACACGCAATAGAATACAATCACTGATACCACTAAGAGATACGTGGCCCAGTGCAGTAGTTCATGTGAAAAGGTAGAAATTCTCTATAAGGACGTTTAGAAAGAGTTATTAACATATCTGGACCTGGATGTCTTCTGCACATTAACTCTTGACTTGTTTTTAAACTCATTTTAATTACACAATTAGATGTTTTTGAGGAATCCTGTTCAGTAAAAGACAAAAGAACAAACATAACTTCAAGATAATACGTTTACTTAACAGAGCAGTTAAGTCCAGGAGAATGAATGTAATCATTGGAGGGTTTTCAAAACAAAACCTCTACTCGCTAATAAATAAATAAATAAATAATATGGTATCATTTTGAGTCCACTTTTTACTCTTACTTACTCTTTACTCTTACTTACTCTTTTTTTTTTTTTAAAGAAAGGTTGTTTTGGACCAAGCAGTGAATGAACACTGAATTGTGTTTGCAGCTGTTGAATACTTGAAGGTCACATTTTGTGATATTTAAGATTGAAATATCACAAAGACTAAAACTAGAAAATCTGGATGTTTTTTAGTTTGATGATGTGAGATATTTGTGAAGGCAGTATTGCACACGAGTGTAGAATGTATCAAGGTTCCAGCTTATCTGACCTCCATCATTTATTTGTGATAATGAATGGCTGATGGAAACGCACACAGACACACTCCTTCACATGAACTGTGTCATATGCAGTTTACGGACATCGTGAGGACAGAATATGATGACAAATCACAATCACAGTTAAATCTGGATCCGTCGAGGTGTATTAACACTGAAGCATTCTAAAGAACAAAAAGATGATTGGGGAAAACAATGATTTTACAGCAATTAGATTTGGGTAAAATGGGTTCAACGTAATTTCGGTGTGCCGGCCTATATTACTGTTCTTAGGTTTACGCAGCGCACTTCGGCGCCTGCCATCACACCGTTAGTACGATGCAATCTTACAGCTTGGTCATGTATTTAAGGAAGGAAAACATTTCCGATAAACTTGAGTGAATTTCCGACATTCTTATGTATGCATGCACGCACACACGCACACTGACCCACACAGACCCACACGCACCTGTCCTCCCATGCTGAGTCCCTCTGAGCCTTTCCTGCTCCACTTCTTTTTTTCATCTGTCATTCTGGAGCATGTCAACGTTTAACCCCCTCCCACGCTGGCGCACACACACACACACACACACACACACACACACACACACGCCTTTCTTGTTCAACAAACTACACAAACATTCACAGTCGCTCAAACACAGCTTTTTCCCTTCTTTTCCTTCTTTCCACCTTAACACAAACACACAGACACACACACACACACACACACACACAATGCAGGGCACCTGTTCAAACTGACAGACACGGTTGAGACAGTTGCTACACACCTTTTTTGCTCTCTTTCTTTCGATGTCATTAGGGCTGGTACAGTCTGGACTGCCATTTACAGTCTGTGTGTGCAGGTGTGTGTGTGTGTGTGGTGGGGGGGGGGGGGGGGGGTTGAGGGGTGATACAGGCTGCATGCGTATATCTACTCATGCTGACAGCAATCATTTTGCACTCCGGTCAAAGACGGCGTCTTCCATCCCACCAGACTCTGTCCTCTTTGGGAGGCAGCAGGGGTTCCTTCCATGTGGCTGCATTCGGGCTACTTATGGATTTTTTTTAAATACTACGGAGCCCTCGGCTCAAAATAAGAAGGTTTAAAAAATGTAAGCCTAAACTTTCTCTTTGGGGGGGGGGGGGCGTTCGGCTCTTTAAATCCTCCAGGGCGTTTATGGGAGAAAACGAGGACATGGTGTTCCATCAACGTGTGGCTCAACACTACGGTCACCGGATATCATTCATCAATCAGCAACATTTGATCAAGTTTCGCTTTCCTCCCATAAAAAGGAAAAATCCTTGTATAAATATATAAATGTAATGTAGAACCTAAAACATGAGTTAAATCTGTTTGTGCAAACAAAGAAGAAAACCAGGTGTTGGCACATCTGCCTGCATGCTTTAATGTCATTAAAAAAAAACAATTTGAAAAACCAACATGTCCTTGGTGTGTCCTTCACACCATCCACTTTAGAATTGGTTGATTTCCCTGATTCCGCATTGCTGGCAACAAAACAAAAACCCAAATGAAAAATGTCACCTTATCATATCTCACATGCTTAATAGCTCTGGACCACGTGACAGCGCGTAGGCATTGGGGGCCAACGTGCCTGCAATATTGAGAAGTCCTTCATTAAGCGTGGCCAATGATGTGGGTGCCACTGCGTGCGCGTGTGAGCGAGTAGCCTATACATGTAAGAGCATCTTCTAATGGACACAGCCTTCTTAAACAGGCTCACTGATGCCATGGGGAATATAAATGCGCCATGCGTAAAAGCATTAACGCCGCATTCACGATAAGCAGTCAAAAACATGGCACAAACACGATTAGGAATAAGACGCGCATGGAGCCAATAGAGATAATCCCGTTATCTCTTTGGATGTAAAACGCCAATGTGGGAGCATCCTCGGAGACTGTCATGAACTGAACATGAAGTAACGCTGCAGATATAGACAGCCGAATGTTGGGCAACGTAAACACGGCGGTCTTGACCTTAAGGCGCGCGCACACACACACACACACGCGCTGTTTACCGCAATGTCACCGCAGATCTTCAAGATTTTAATTGAGAGCCCAAACACGCGCGCCAGCACCGTCTCGTGTTTTGACAGCGGGTTCGATATCCTCTTGATGACATTGGATCACCTTTGAGGAATCCACTGACAGTTACAGCGGCGCGGCTGTGGGACATGAGCCGGCGGGGCGATTGGTCGATGATCGCTGGCAAGTTTGAAGAAATTTGGCGCTCTGCTCATTCATGTTTTTGGGGATACCGGGTGCCGGTAGAGACGCATTTCGGTCATCACCTGCCTGCAAACCAGAGCGCGTTTAACATTACGCACGACAAGGAAAGCGCACGTGTGCAGACACACACACATACACTCACAGAGACACACATATTGGCATCCCCAGATAATCGGGAAACACGTGCACATCAAGAAAAACGGGACAAAAGGAAGACAGCAGACTTACGGGATGACCCTGGGCTCCGCGGGCTGCTCTGAGCGCCCCATCGTGAAATCCCCGTTATTCCCGCTTTGGAAATCCTCAAATGCCGTGGTCGCAGTCCACGTCTCTGCAAATGTACCACAGGATCACATAGAGGATGAGGAGTATGGCGAAGATGAAGAGCGCCACTAGGATGGCCTTGGTCACCGGAGAGATGAGCGACTGCATGTCAGGAGGGGAGCCGGGCGCAGCGGCGTGGGGCTCCGCGTCCGTCCGTCCGTCCTCAGTCGGCTGCCTCTCTCGCTCTCCACCTGTGCTCTCCGCCGCTCCGGTGGCAACTGTTGAGGACGGAGCAGCGGGTTTTGTCTGGTGCGAACGCACACATTTAGAACCTGACGCACATGCACACGCGCACTCGTGCGACGCGAAATATATGTAGCCGGCGATCCGGTGCGCGCAACGCGTGGTGGGGGGCTTCCCTGGCTGGAAGCGGCGCGGGAGTGGGCTGTCCGTCCCCGGATTCACTCTCCCCGCAGCCTGCACTTCAGAAGAGACAGAGGGAGACAGACGGGGGGGGGGGGGGGGGGGGCAACTGTTGCGATTCAGTCAAAGACCCCCGATAGTGGGTCAGCAGGTGGAGGTTTGTTGGATCTAAACCAGCAGAGACATTTTTTTAGACAAAGAAGGGAGAAGTTGCGCGTCGAGCAACAGCACTTGATGGCAAACAGGTTGATTAGTATTCCTCACAGCGGAGTGCGCGTGTGTGATATTGCTTGACATGACAGGCTATCATTTTATCACGACCCTCAGCATCCCCTTATGGTGTCAAAGACGAAGGATGATGAAAGATGGTTATTGCATTGAACCCGGTTGCGTTTGGTTTCGAACTGCTAATTTGCATAACACATTTCTTATAAGATTGCTAATTATTGTTGCCTTAAATGCACCAACCTTTTTAAACGAACTAATCCCATAAAAATGATCGATGGATTGGAAATGTTGTAAAGACATTGAAGCAGCTGTTGATATATTCATATATATATATATATATATATATATGTGTGTGTGTGTGTATGTGTATATATATGTGTGTATCTATATCTATCTATATATATATATATATATATATATTATATATTATATTATATATGACGTGGTCACATTTGAAAAGGCTGTCAGAAATTTAGTTTTTTTGTTTTTTGTTTAGACATTTGCTTTATGGACTATATGGCGAACCTTCATTGGCTCTTTGGGGATTTACATGATCACTGTTAGAATTTAAGCTTTCTTTTTAACCTGTTTTTTGGAATGAGTGTTCAATTACAAATATGCACATTTTCTTTGAGGGAAAACCACCTAATACCATGAAGACATTGTTATTAAAGATCATGTTTAGCCGATAGGATTAACTTAAGTCGCCAAACTAAAACGTAAGGGAAGATGATAGCAGCAATTAATAAAGCAGCGCTCTGTTCCACTAGCCAATGTTAACCACTAGGTGGCGACAAATGTGAGCGAATAATAAACGAAATAAATAAATAAAAATACATGCCCTCGTGAAATGTGATGGTGTGTTTGACTATTCCGCACACCATCGTTGCACTGTCCAGTCTTGCATAACAATCATGACAGCCACACGGCTTTAAGCCGCACAGCAGGTAAGAAGAAACAATGCAGCTTTAATAGTAGACATACCACTGGCGCACTATTGAGACGTTGTGTTGTCGTTTGTCTTCGTAGCCTAGCTAGTTAGCTTGACTTGCCGTCAATAACATTTAGGCCTATTGAGCCGAGAGAACGCTGGAGCGAAGTAATTAACCCCGCTGACAAGTTCAGTGAAACGTGCAAAGGAAGTTTGTGTTTTGTGCCATGTACGTCGTTCGGTGTCAGCTAGGAAGTATTTGTGATTTCGGCGCGTGTGATGTTATGGAGATGCGGTGTCAAGTGTATACAACAAAAACACAGACGGACCAGTGTTTGAAGCAAGTTGCTAGGGCCTTGCTAACCAGCTGCAAACAGGCCGTGGTCGTTTGTCAAGCTGAATTAAGTAAAATGGAACTTCCGGCCCATGCCTTCAGAATAAATCATTGAGTAATTTAAGTTTGTGTCATACAAGTCAGGCATGACAACGAATTTGATTTGGCATAACTGAATTCTGGTTTCAAGGAAAGAAAATATCTCCGTAATGATTGCAAATGTGTCTCTCCTTCAACGGAAATACTTCCAATGAGGGTTCCACTGTGCGTTCCAAGTTAAAGTGGTGACCGAGCTTTTATTTTGAAGGCACATTAGCGTCTCTTCCTCCGTTCCTCCAGCACTTACCAACTACTTTAACTTGGATGTAGCCGTTGACAAGCGCGGCTAGGTAACGCTAGCTGGCTAGTAAGCGACTTAACCTAAGTGACACAGTGAGTGTGTTTACAAATGGGACTTCGTGGTTGTTGGTGTGAAAGCCGTGGAATATAATTAGCTGCCTTATTGTCTCAAGTGACAGGGCCCATATATTAGCGATACTTTGTCAAACCCGTTTGTGGGCCACAAGTGCTAGCTAACGTTAGCGTTCCCGTTTTAAGATCAAGTGATTCCCAGTTAACTAATTAGGTATTGCTCAAGTGTAACCGCAAGTAAGGCCAACACCCGTGAAATGCGATGCTGCTTTTCAAAATACCGAAATGCTGTCTCTTGTGCAAATATCAGCTTCAACATCGATTGACATTTGTGCGCAATATCTATTTTCTACCCAGTCCTCAAAGTACACAAATGTTAACCGCAGCAACCTACCTGCTTAAAACCTTTTAAGACTAATTAATTATTTCAATGAATGTTTAATGAGCTGTTCCACGGTGCTGCTTATCGATTTACACTGGATTGTACATTCTGTAACCTCAAGATGAGATCACAGAAACCACAGCTGACCCAGTGACAAAAGCTGACACATTACCGCATTAAGAGTGATCCTGCGATATAAATAATTATAAAGTTAGATGACCAGCCTTGTGTTTTGTCAGGCAGGAAGTCACAATAGTTGAGTGAAACCTGCAGATATTCACACTCCAACTCATCCTAACCAAGCTGTAACCTGTGCTGTCGACATTTTCTTGCATTAGTCCAGTACCAACATGGGTTGGAGCCAGGATTTAAATACAGTTTAACTTTTCTACATTGGAATAACAATGAACTGTCCCATTCTAACTGTGGACATCACAAGCTAGTTAGTCGCTTTGCTTTCTCCAAAGGGGAGCATATTGTTTTCACTTAAGTCATCCTTGTGCTTCACCAGTGTGAGATCATGCAGCCTCCTCCTCATAACGTCAAGTAAACCAAAACAAACCGACATCCGATGTGTGTTTGCTCTAGCTTGCCACCGTGGTCCAATCATCTGTCTACTTCCTTTTTGTTTTACAGACCCAAGAACTACTCTTATGTACGATGAACACTGAGGACAAGTTGGAGGGTATGCTGCTGAAATGCAGCAGCGGAGGGCTAGATGGCGCGGGGAGAGTTGGGCTCGGGGGAGGAGGACTGGTGGTGATGACTCTGGGGGAACGATCACTGGCAAACCACCCTCTGTTGGCTGAGGACGACGATGACGATGAGGACGACGACGATGTAGATGATGATGATGACTTGACTGGAAATTCTCTGGTCACGCATGACCTCATACCTCCAGAGCAGCTGATGATGCAGGAAGAGATGATCAAGAATGGTAGAGGAGGAGGAGGAGAAGAGGAGGGGGGTGGAGGCGAGGTGGGAGTGCATTTCCCCCTAAAACTCACCAATAACTTGCCCTGCTTGCTTCATATGCCAGTGAGTTCATGCCAGTTGAGAAGTAGATTGTGCATTAATACAAGTGTTTGTGTGGACGCTGTACATGTCATCACATGTCTTATTCATGTCATCCTGTGCAATGTTTGTGACGAGACACCAGTTCCCTCAACATTCGAAATTCACTGCTGCATCCGAAACCCACTTACTGCTGTAACACTCATGCATTGGTAGAGACTCTGTTTGCTAGATAATGCCACAGAGAACGGTGGA
The DNA here is from genome assembly GCF_964276395.1 of Gasterosteus aculeatus. NCBI lineage: Eukaryota > Metazoa > Chordata > Actinopteri > Perciformes > Gasterosteidae > Gasterosteus > Gasterosteus aculeatus. The sequence continues at coordinate 13,504,219 of NC_135704.1, read as the reverse complement.
AAAAAGTGTATAACACTAATACTAGGAGTGGTAAGTCCCCCCCTAACCGCTCCCCCTCCCCCTGCCCCCCCCCCTCCACACACACACACACACACACACACACCTGTTTATTACACGTTATCTTACTGATCTCTGTCAGTAAGAAAAAACAGGTTTTGGTGAATCGTGAACATGGCAACATGTAATTTGGGGGATCAGCTCCCAGATCAGGCAATGCTTGTCATTTTTCATCTGTTTTAGGTTTTCTAGTACCAGAGGTTTCCCTTTTGGTCATTATACCTCCACCCTCAAAGGAGGTTTGAGCCACATCCCCTGTCCTCTAAGGGGTGTTGACTTTAATCATTTTGGTTTCCAGTCATTTGGTATCTGCAAACAACTATCTGCAGCGCAAAGACGTGAGCAGAGAAAGAATTCGCCGCTAGCTGCGAGCCATCTGCTTTACCGCCGCCATGTTGAGAGCCATTTAGAGGGAATAGAAATGCACCCAATCTTACAAATCACGTTTTTAAATTGCAGAGGTGTGGTAACTTCACATTGGGTGATTGCCCTCAACTCGCCCTACTGCACCTGCCTGACCCCCATGAGCTTCCGGATGAGTGACTGAGCTCTTAAGTAGGTCACGTGCCTTGCTAAATGACGCTCCTATTTCTTTTTTATAGTTGAGCATCAAGCAAGAACTGAAGTCGTCCGAGTCACAGGTGCTGATGAAGAAGGACAAAAAAGCAGTTAAGGACTTGATGATTTGTCCCAAGAAGAAAAAGAGGAAGCAGCGTTCACCAGCAAAGGTGCAAGTTAACATGTTTGCATCTGTATAACTCTTAAGAATGAATCCAATACTAATACGTCTTTGTTCCCTTTGCAGATTCTCAACATCACTGATGAAGAATCGTTGGGCATGCAAAGCCCCAAGTGTCACGTCTGTGATCACTGCAATGCTGCATTCAGAACCAACTATCATCTACAGAGGCACGTCTTCATTCACACGGGTACGAATGACTCGGTCACGTGTCGAAATGCCATCTTGCTTTTGAAGTGAATAGTTATGTCTCGAGAGTAGATTAAAATAAGAACAAGGCTACCTTTTAAAGATTAATTTATCATGTGAAGTTCAGCACCGCTGTCACTGACATGTATCGCTCATTCTGCAGGTGAGAAGCCATTTCAGTGCAGCCAGTGTGATATGCGCTTCATTCAGAAATATCTCCTCCAGAGACATGAGAAGATCCACACTGGTGAGTGCAGAACAAATGCAGCTGGGACGCCCTTTTATGTAGTTTGGTTTTTAGTCTGATTTCTCTCTTTTGTTTAGGTGAGAAGCCTTTTCGCTGTGATGAGTGCGGGATGAGGTTCATCCAGAAGTACCACATGGAGAGACACAAGAGGACTCACAGCGGCGAGAAGCCTTACCAGTGTGACTACTGTCACCAGGTATAGTTCTGCTCTTATTGGCTAGGGAACTGCTGCATGCTGATGCAACATGCCAATCCAACGTGGTAGTGAATCGGATGTTAGAATAATCATACAATCTGATTTGCTGCTCATATTAGCGGCCTTTAAATGTGCTGGACTGCAGGATGTAAACACAGGACGTACTGCAACCCAATGGTGATCCAATATATGCCTTTGTCCTCTGTCCACAGTACTTCTCCAGAACCGACCGGGTTTTAAAGCACAGACGAATGTGTCATGAGAACAGAGAGCGAGAGATGGCGAAAGCGGCGGGTAAAGTCGGGCCCTTGCGCGAAGCGGATCCTTTGGGCCTCGCCTTTCTCGCCAGAGAGTGTTCGCTGCCCAAGAAAAAGCGTCAAAAGTGCGCGGACAAAACACCGGGAGCCTCTGCCGGCGTAGCAGTCGCCGAGGCGGAGTCGAGGGACGAGCAGAGACAGAGCAGGATCCAAAGTCTACCCTTCTCTGCCGCGTTCTCCAAGGTCAAACACGAGTACGTGATCGCGGATTACTCAGCGGAGCTTCCGGAGGAGTCGGCCGGCCGGCACCGGCAGGGCGCCTCGTCGTCGGGGAGCACAACTCCTCCCAAGCTGGTCCTGAAGAAGGTCCCCAAGAGGAGCCTGAAACAGTCCGGTGAACAAACTCTGCCCTGCCTTTCCACTTTGTCTTCCTTTGAGGAAACCACTAAGGTCACGCAGTACACCTTTGAAATCGTGGACAAGCAATGCCTTTCAGAAGCGGAGGGCAGCGCCGACCTCGAGCCGGCCCAAACCCTCCAAGGGGGGCCGGCGAAGCCCGCGGCGGCCAGCACGAACTACGACGACGCCATGCAGTTCCTCAAAAAGAAGCGCTACCTTCAGGCGGCGATGGCCAACACCGGCCGGGACTACAGCGTTTCTTCCCAGCCACCTGCAGCGCAAACCGCGGCGGCCATCGGCGAGAACGGTCGCGCTGCCATCCTGGCGCCGCAGGCCACCAACGCCGGGGCCAAAGCGGCGCACGATAAGAGCGCGCTGCCGGAGAAGAGCGTGCTGCCCGACGAGGTCCTCCAGACACTGCTGGACCACTACTCCAACAAAGCCAACGGGCAGTCGGACATTTGCTTCAGCGTGGCCGACACGGAGGTGACGTCGAGCATATCCATAAACTCCTCCGACGTGTCGGAAGGCGGGGGCGCTGCCAGCGCCGCCACCGAGAGCCTCGGAGCCTCCGGCACCCAGGCCCAGCCGGCCCCCGAGAAGGTCAGCCTCCTGCAGGAGTACTCCAAGTTCCTCCAGCAGGCGCTGGAGCGGACCAGCCAGAACGACAGCTACCTGACCAGCCAGAGCCTCAGCCTGGTGTCCGAGAACCCCACCTTGGCCGGACAGCCCCTGTTCTCCACCGAGAAGCAGTTTCCCTCCCCGAGCAGGTTCAAGTCGGGGCTGAGCTCCCCGCTGAGGCCCACTTTAGAGAAACCCAGCTTTGGATTACTGGTCGGGGACTCGCAGCACTCGTTTTCGTTCTCGGGCGACGAGACCAGCCCGCCCTCGGCCGTGTCCCCGGCGGAGGAGGACTTCCTGGAGCAGGTGTCTCCCTCCAAAAAGACGGACGCCTCGCAGGGCATCCTGCAGACTTTCCAGATAAGCTCCTTCGACCAGAACTTCAAGTCTCACTTCCAGACGTCCCGACCCGGAGCCCCCTCGCTGTTTACCGTGGCCAATGGACAGCTGGGTCTCCGAGGACACGGCACAGACTTCTGCGAGTTCCCGGCGGCCCGAGTCGCCGAGACCAGGTCTCAACTGAACTCCTCCCCCGACGTTTCCTCCAGTGAAACCTTCGGCTGACGGGAATCCGTTCAAGGATTCATTTCTGATCATGATTTCAGCGGCACTTTATCTCGTGTTTCCTGTTTTGCCAAAACAAGTCCCCTTAACTATTTCCTCTTTCTTCAAAGCATTTGGTTTGAAATAACAATTTATTATTATTTTTTTAAACTATCATTTTGTCAAGCACGAATAGGATATAGTGAAAAATGCCTATCATCATTATTGGCATTCCCCCTAAAAAACAACAATTTGAGTTGTGCATGGATTTATTTCTTCACCCAGAATTTGCATCAAGAGATTAGCGACCAAAGTTAAAAAAAAGGCAACGTGAAAGATTTTCTCCAACCGTTGCTACTAAATTTATGTTTAATGTTTTGTCAATCAGTCGGCTCAAAGATGATCAAGTCACTCTTGCTGCTTAATGCAATATTTCCACTTCTTGAAACATAGGCCCTACTAATATATACATATTTACATACATATGTACGTATAAAAATATATATATATATATATATATATATATATATATATATATATATATATATATACATATATACCTGAATATGCTCTTACTGTATGTTGTAAGGAGTACCTCTACCTCCTTTTGCTGTTTACCTGGTTATATTTAAGTCCACTCCAGGAACCATCTTATTCCAGCATTATCACTCCTGTTACATTTCAACCATGATTAGATGATAAAGGATTCTTCACTTTAAGTCACTTTACTGTCACCTGAGATTAGCGTGTCAATGATGCTACAAGAAACTTGATTGTATTCCACTCGTATGGAATCTAGTTTATTTGGTTTATTTGGTGTGGTGGGCCAAAGAAAATACAACATTTTACATGATCATTTAAAAAATGAATTCATTAATTAAATGTATGCCCTTTTGCGGACGAATTTCTGCTCCTAGTGCAGCACAGCCAGAAAAGAAAGATTAGAATTTAGATTTATGTATCAAATTGCTGCATTCATGTAATGGTTGCAGAGTCATTATTATTTTCCTTCAGCAGTGAAAGTTGTAATGAAATTACTTCTAAAGGATTGTGGTTAGTTTTTGCACAAATTGCACATCCTTTCACTACATGGAATGTGGTATGTACTTATTTGAAAATTACACACAGCTTATGATGTGACTCAAGCAGCTGCACCTTTGCAGAACTTTGGCTTGCTCCTCCTTGAAGTTGCACAGGTTCACAACAATGTGATTTGACCCAATTGTGCTGATTGATATTATGAAAGACAATACACATGGAAATGTGGTGCTCTGTTTTCCACTTCTATTAGTTTAGCAAAGGTGCCTTTCTTTTTTTTTCTTTCATTCCAGTCTGTCCTTTACTCATTTCTGTTGTGCACAATAACCATAAACACATAAGCTATAAACCTATTCAGTCCGTAATACTGGGAGCGTTATTTAATTTTGCCCGTGGTGTTTTCTTTCAGTTCTCTGTGGCTGGAAAGGAAAACGCGTTCCGGGTCGACTGCTCACTGCGTGTTTGTGAGTCCGGAATCATGTCGTCAAGCCGTCTTCTGTTTTTCGATCCGCAACCTGCTAGAATCGGTTATTGAGCCACATCTGTCCGTGCCCTGTGGAATGCGTTGGAGTAAGGTCTCCGCTGGCCTTCACCGCGCTGTTGATTGTATTCCGCGTGCACACGTGTGCGCAACGTTTTAGGGGCTATTGTGTAAAACACTGTTTTTATATGCACCGCGAGATTAGGTCCGATAATCCATGTTGAACTCCCCCTCGTCGCACTTCTCCGGACAATCAGGGACAGTCAGCAAATGCTTTATTTTTTTTCCTCCTCAAACATTCCCACTAGAATGTGTAGAAGATATCCTGCTGTAAATACATGAAATATTTTTTATGTTCAGAGAAGAGCTCTTAGGTCTTTGAGGCTTGTGCGAGAGACACTTTTTGTCGGTGGAAAGGCTCAGGAACTAGTTTTCCAGCATTTATTACTCAGCGATGAGTCCCTTTCACCTGGCGACGCGGCTCCCTGAGGTTTGTGTATATACATCACCTTGGTTACCAGAAGAAACGTTACACTTTTACATTTTCACTAACGACAGATTAAGGTGATTTTTTTTTTTTTTGTAAGTTAATGCAGTTGATTGCATTTTGATGGGATTTACTGTATCAAACGGTTGGTATTGACAAACCCCCACCCCAAGAAAATGTTCATTTGGTTTTAGTAATACTCTATCTATCTGAACTCTTTTATTTTTGTTATCAAGTATATACCCTCAACAGCTGTGGTCAGCTGGAATTCATGTCTGTTAAAATACCAACAAAATAAGTGTTGTGGTTGAAATACTTCACTAGCTTCTTATGTCATTGTAAGCAGATATTCAAAGTACATTGCAGAGCGATTCTGCGTCGGTAAATTGTATCCTACGAATTGTTCTCTGAGAAGTTTAAAATTCAATTGGCTAATTGAAAATTGAGTTCATGAGTTGTATCAGCAGAACTATAGTATTGTATACTTTTTAATTAACTTTTGTCAGTAAACTGGCCATAAGTGTCCTTGTATAAGCTAGAGAAAATGTTTTGTGTAAAAAGGTCTGAATTATTGAATTCTTTTGATAAAAACTATTTTTGAAACATGTCCTTTAAGGCACTGATATGTACAGTATATCATATGCAGTCACTATCGCCACCCTCATTTATCTCTGTCAAAGGTCGTTTGTGTCAAGGCGTTTCAATTGCCGATGGGCATGTCCATCCTTTGAATTGGTCGCTTTCATTCTTTCAGAGAACTTGACGAGGAAGCCCTGGTGCTTCGCTCAGAGGTTGAGCTTAAGTTATACACCTGAGTTAGTTAAGGTTTATTTGCATGGTCTCTAACTTGTTGGGTCGAGTGAACTCGTTTTATGAGTAATGTGCAGCTTTAATCGTAGATCATTATTTTCAGTCAAGTAACCCATATGGTTAGATTTTTACAATATATTATGATTTGTAAACAATCTTATTAAATTGTTGTTTTGCTTGTTGTGTGTCATGTTCTTATAAATAAAATAATTCACAGAATTTTACTTATTTTTTTTCTTTCTCCCGACATGCTGGTGGTTTCATCAAAGGAGTTTCTTTCACTCTGCTGCTCTTTTTTTATCCACATTTTCCGATGCGGGCCTTTCACACTGACCTCACGGCTGAAAAAGCAGGACCCGCCTTCCCAAAACCTGCGGACCAATCAGGTTCAAGGAAATAACTCAACAAATAAAACCATAAGCGCGGCACATTTCCCAGCTTTAATGATTAAGTAACCGGAGGCTCGCCGGAGCGAACACAGCAGCAACACGCCCTGCGAGGTCACCTGCTCACGGGAGACTTCTCAGAGGCACAGCCGAGCAATGGCCTGATTTCTCGCTTATATTTTGATTAGGTTACTATGTATTGTACTAGTATTATATATTTTTTGTTTCTCTCAGCATGGAATGACGACGGACTCTGAAAGGTAACTTTAGGTTTAACGTTAGCTAACGTAACCGATGAGTTTAGCTAGCAGAGCTACTTTGTACTTTTGGTTAATTTAGGATAGTACTGTATTAACGTTACAAAAGTAATTACAATTCCATTTAGGGGCCGTTTTTCTTATTGACTCGTTCAAGAGTGAATTAAATCGATAAAGCGGGGTTACTGGAGCATATTTGAGTTTTGCCACCTGATGTCAACTTAGAAACATCAAATTGAATAGTTTGTTAATTAACGTTAGGTTTGGAAAGCTATTGACCAAACGTTAATTTAACGTTTAGCAAAACGAAACGCATAAAACAATTGTGAAAAGGTATCGTTGGTTATTTGATGCTAATTGTTTTTATACCGGTGTGCATTATGTAACGTTTAGTATTTAAACTGGTAGAGGCTCGTGATTGACGTCCCGAGGTGCAGCCCCCAAGTACCCGGATGCAGCAAGTTGCTCCGCTGCATCCGGGTATCCACGTGCACCACCTGTTGCAGTTTCACCACAAACTTATCTAGGGCCTTATCTAAATTGGGGGGACTCGTATACTAAAATTAGTTTCTTCATGTTGTATTATATTCAATCTATGATAAACCTCGGGAGGTGGGGAGTGGAGGTGTCAGTGTCATTTGATAACTGGAGTGATCACTCCAATGTTTACATTTGTAGGCCGTAATGGAAACCTTGCCAATAGGTTGGACTGTATGTCACACCTGTGACCAGAAGGGAGACGTGGCAGCGCTGTTGAACGGGGGTGTTGCTGACACCAATACAAACACACACGTCCATGATTTGTTTCATGAAGATGCACAAGTACGGTGATTGCTCCTAAAACAATGAATGTAACAGTGACTTTTTGGTGTCTTAAGTATTGGCCCGTGCTTTTAACAGTTGTGTGTGTCCTTGATCAGGGTTTCCAGCCGTGCCGCCAGCCGTGGTGGAGGATCAAACTGTTTGTGTGGGAGCCGGTGCTCTTTGGTACCTGGGATGGAGTCTTCACCACCTGCATGATCAACATCTTTGGTGTGGTGCTGTTCTTACGCACCGGCTACCTGGTGGTTAGTATGCACCTTGTTGCTTTCAATGCCATTTCCCTTTTCTATTTTACCTTAAAGAAGCACTGACTTGTGTTAGAATGTCTCCGTGTGCACTAATAAAGAAGCAAAACGTATAAAGAAGTTTCTTTTTATTAAAAAGACAAAATAACAGACCATAGAGATTTCCACCAGGATAAATCTAAACCAAAATCCATGAGACCTCTGTCAATTTATTGTTCTCGCAGCTTTAGGATGGGATTGGTCCTCTTGGTCACCTGAATGCTTGAATCTTTGGCCAAAGGACTTTGTTTTAATCTGAGCTAGTCTAAAGCAAGACTTTATTTTCAAATGGAGATGGAGCTCCTCACATTTCCTCGTTTTTACTTTACACTTTTGAAACCAAAATAAAGAATCTGCCACAAAATGAAACCATTCATTATGTTGTTCTATCATCATCATCCCAGATTGAGTGCCCCTGCTGTTTTTCTGCATTTGTATAAAAAGAAAAAGTGCTATAGAGCAAAATGTGTCCTTCAATTTTTCATCTGCAGTTTTAAAGAGCAGAGAAATATTTACTTTAATTCCTAATGTTTGTGTGTTGGAAGGCACGCAACCTACACCCTATGCACACAACCCACAAACCAACAGAGCAAGACTAAATTACAAGGAGACTTGTATGTATGGAAGATAAAAAGTATTTTGTGTCGTCTCCCATCATCCTCCAGGGGAACACCGGCGTGCTGCTCGGGATGCTGCTCGTCTCCTTGGTCGTGCTAGTGGCTTTAGTGACGGTGATGTCGGGGATTGGGGTGTGCGAGCACTGCGGCGTCGGGAGTGGAGGAATCTACTCCATGATCTCCATCGTCCTGGGCGGCAGGCTCGGGGGCACAGTGGGCCTGCTCTATGTGTTCGGACAGGTGAGCAACAAATGCACACAAGACCTGAGCGGTTGATTTTGAACGACAATCCACATGCCGCCTTTTTCCCTTTTGCATTTTTTTATTTATTTCTCACGACGTCTCTCCGACCTGGCAGTGCGTAGCCGGGGCCATGTACCTCACGGGATTCTCCGAGTCGGTGGCCGAGCTGCTCGGCCTGCAGAGCCAGTGGGCGGTGCGGGGCATGTCGGCTGCGGTGCTGCTGGCCCTGCTTGGAATCAACCTGGCAGGCGTGAAGTGGATCGTCCGACTCCAGCTGCTGCTGCTGGCTGTGCTGGCTGTCTCCACACTGGACTTTGTCATCGGCACCTTCGCACACCTCGATCCAGGTATTAAGAATGCTTTGTGTGGTGTCAGGTAAACTAAAAAGCAATTGTAACATTGTAACAGTCCGGTTTGCGGTGAGTAAAACAATGTCCCGGTTAGAATTCCCCAAAAAAGAACTTGCCGGGAGTTCCCCGCGAGTGTTTGGATAAACGGTGTCCAACGAACGTCATGCAAACGTTCTTTAAAAGGTTAGGAAAACAAACGTCCCGAGAAAATTCTTAAAACAACGCCCCACGATCCCACAAGCATTCTGTGAACAGCAGCAAAACAACTTTCCACATAGGCTCAGAACCCGAGAAAAACAATGTCCCGCAAATAGTTGTTTGCAAAACAATATCCAGCCCTCTTCAGGAAATTATAGTCCTGTGAGATGGTTGCTGGCTTCTGGGGAAACCAGTTTAACCCCAAAGTGTAGAGATGTGGATTTTCTGGTAGTGTTGCAGTAATCAGGTTAACGGACTTCTCGAATGGCTAAACAAGTTTATGATACCAACACATAATGTACAGCAAAATAGTCTTTGCAAGATGACATCACTTTACGGATATAAAAGTGAAAAGCACATGATGAACACAGGAGTAGCTGAGTTAAGTGCTGCAGTGCATTGCAGTAAATGCTGGTCTGCAGTTCCTCCTGTGCTTCTGCCATAACAAAACGATTAATGCTGCAAAAAATTCATATCGGAGTCCAAGATAGTGGTGTTTTTAAACTTGAGTGTGGCCTGAAAACCTTTGGTAACCACAGTGTTTAGTGGTGAATATCTGTGACCGGCTCAGGCCAGTAGAGGTAGCTGTAGTTCTACTGATTATTCTACTCTGTATTGGTCTCGCGTCGCTCTGCGGCTCCACCTCTCCATGAGACCTGGGTTTGACTAACGATTTGCCCAACAAATTTGAACAAAACTAATTCCCTCAATGTGGAACTTTCCTTTCCCTCGGCTTAGTTGAGCCGTTGGAAACTTCTGTAGGATGATTTTTTTTCTCAGTCTGAGAATCTCTTTTGTCATTTGTGGTGAGAAAACGTTGCTTTTTTTTTTTTGTTGAGTAGATTGTATTCTTTTGCTGGCAGTCAGGAAGTCCTTCCCAACATTTCCTGTTCTCACTGATTATCAACGTCCTGTCCAGTGGGAGGAGAAAGTGTTCCAGTGTTTATCTGAACACAACATTAAAGGGACTAAATACCATATGTCTTGCATAAACAAAAACACTTAACATGTACACTATAAGAAATACATAATCAGTGAATCACATGGCCTAATGCCCGACCCCCCCCCCCCCCCTCCCTCAGCAAACCACAACAGTGCCACTCTCCAGCTAGTTTCTGAAAGATTACATATTACAGTAGAAAGCGACGCAGTGCTGAAGAATTGTTGAACCACCCATAATGGCTACTCCAGGTTTTTCCAATTAAGAGCTTCTGTGCGTGTTGTGGTGGTGACCTCATGGTTGGCACAGGACCAGCAGGTCCACTAGCTCGTTGAAGCGGCTCGGATTGGTCTGCACAGAGTGAACGCCGAGACGCATCCTGAAGGAAAGGAGCCAGCGCCAAAACAAAGTGGTCAGCGTTTGATATCGCACATCCCCTACGTACGCTCTCGGAAGCTGCCAGCGCTATTCATGCCAGGTCAGCCGAGGACAACCAACCGACTATGAAAGCTACGATGGGATGTCACTGTCTGTTTGCATGGCGTTAATACAAAGCAGGACATTAATTTGAGCTCCTGCTGCTGTTTTATTTTAATATAAATATATTAATGTTTATTTATTTTATTTTTTCTTTGTCAGTGAGTGAGTGGGTGGAGTAATTTCAGGGGGGGAGCTGTTATAATGCTAGGGAAAACACCAAAAAATATCTCGTCTTGAGCAATTACAGACTACACCGAAATCCAGAAAATAATCTTCAAATCCAGTTTAATTTTCTACTTATTACAAAGATGGAGATGCAAAAATCCTGTTTTTAATGTAATACTAATTTTGAATTATTTATTTGTATTCTGCTAGCTGTCAGTAATTAGATTCTCATTTTAATCTAGTTGCAGTGGCTTCCAAATTCCAACAACGGCCAACTCGCCATCTTCCTTTTGCCAGCGTTAAGGATCTGTTAAGTGATTGACTGACACGTCCTTCGTGAGCACAGTGGAAAGTATCGTCTAAAAGCTGCATATAGCTGCAGCATGTGAGATGGCTCAAACTGGTGCGTAATCATCCCAGATGGGAGGCAATTTGTGGCATTGTGTAGTAAATTAGTCAAACAATTCCATTGCAAAACCTTTTTGGATTGTATTGCATGGATAAAAAAAAACAAATCCCTTTTTGATATAACCCCATCCCCTACGGAACAGGACGCTGCTCGGCTTTTGGGTGTTAACCAGACTCACCCACATTTTTCGAAAATGACAACGAGGGAAGGCCGGAACTCCGATCCGCGGCCCGCTGCTCGAGCGAGCGCTACATCATCTCTTCCTGTGATCCCTCTGTAATACGTAGCTCTCAATCGTCCCAGTGGAACCCGCCCCACCTCTGGAACATCACAACCTGCCCCATTGTGCACGGTGTACTGGTTAGTGTGGGAGAGTGATGGGGCCAGTGAGACTGGGGGAGAGGCCTCAGACACTTGTGTAATCTGACTACACATTCCAGTCTGCATCAGAGGAATGCTGCGTTCAGAAAGGAACCCCACTCTGCCCATACACTTGTTCTTTAGACCATGTAATGCTGCAATGGGAACGCCTTATCCAACAGATAGTTTGCACTGTAGGCCTCCATAAGTTTTCAACCAGCAGCTTTACATCCCCGGGCTTCCACTCAAGTAGATCTGACCAGGCCTTCATTTAGGAGCATGCTATGGTGAATGTGACTATGCAGCCCCAAACGCTTTCAAAGGTTTCACTTTAAAAAGACACATTTATTTGCAGCTTTTGAGATCAAATACTCTTGACAGTGTACCCAATAAATCGCTTTGTGTGCATAGAAATCGTTTAAAACAACCTGAATTTATGTCTGGATGCCGAGAGGGTTGTTTTAATCTGCGTGGGGGGTCCGTGGTGCTCACATGGACACGGACTGCCCCAAATCTGTTATGTTCGGATTGACTCACTTTTTTTTTTTAAAGCTTCCTGAAATTCGCCTCCTATAGAACATACTTTTGGGTCAATCAAGCTTTTATGGTTTGGTCTCTCTGTCTCTCTCACTTTTTTTTCTTTTTTTTTTCTCGCACACTGTCTCCCTCTCTCGCTCACACTCATTCCTTGCTCAAACTTGGAAGCTGCTGAGCTTCTGAAAAGGGTGGTGACTTCCTTTTGGATAAACATGTCATTAATCTGTGAACACATTCTTTCCCATCGTGAGATAACCAGGGGGGAAATGTGCGGTGTTGTAGCATAGGCCTGTCCTTGGGCTGTGTTGTTTAAACGGACCGGTGCAGAACCATTTCTCCCCCTGCATGTTCAGCAAACAGACCTGGACGCAACTGGCCATCATGATGTTACACTGCAGTCTATTTATCTTATTTTGGGGGGTTAAAAAAAGAATGATTGCTGTCAATTAGTGCTGTAATAGACTGTTTAATAAGAATATTATTTTGGCCTCCAGAATCCCTGAGTAATGTACCATGTTTGTAGACTCTTTAAGAAGGAAAACCAGATCGGATGCTTTCAAACGATCGTGTAGGTGTCTTCGACTGAAGATATATCCAGGGGTAAGAAATCCCTGGGTGCACACTTGATGTACATATTCAGTCCAATCTCAAACTGCAAAAACTCAGCGAGCAGCCGGCAGGCCTGCTCTGCAGCTTCTATTGTGGAAGTAGATTTGTAATCCTCGCGAAGGCTTCAGAACTGATGCGCTTTGTTTCGCCGTCGTCTCCTCGCCCAGAAAATGGTTTCGTCGGTTATTCAGCCGCGCTGCTGCGCAGCAACACGATGCCAGACTACACCCCGGGGGAGAACTTCTTCACCGTCTTTGGGGTCTTCTTCCCTGCTGCTACAGGTGAGATGACCCCCCCACCATCTATTTTTAGATCTAATGTCGTGTAACGGTTTTTGTTTGCATGGTCCAAATGTGAAGTACGAATTAGGAACACCCTAATACACAAGCCGTGTGAAAAAACATTTTACGGTATTCCGTGTACCTCTGCTGCTGTTTGTTTGTTTGTTTGTTTGTGTTTGTAGGGGTTATGGCAGGCTTCAACATGAGCTCAGACCTTCAGCGGCCCGAACACAACATCCCCGTGGGAACGCTGGCAGCTGTCTTCACCTCGTATGATACACACACATAGTAACACTACACAAGGAAGTGAACAGGTCCACCACAACTGTGGTGTTGAAAACCACCAAGCCTGCTGTATTATCTTGTCATGCCATTATACAGCAATAGTTTTCAAATGGAATACTTTGGTGTCTCTCCCCCCCTCATTGCATGAATCATCCAAAATGGTACTTTCCAAGTGTTTATCTAGCTTTAGTGGTGCCCTTTGATCATTTTGTGGTATCTTCCATGGGCCCCCTTTTCCACCCTCATTGGAGAGAACAAATCCACCTTTATTTCCAGCATGGCCCCATCAGACACCCCCTCTTATCAATAGTGACAAAAGCAGCAGCAGCAGCTGTTAATAATCCTGTGTTGTGTGCTCTTGGTGACTCCCCCCCCCCCCTCCCCCAGGTGGTTCCTGTATCTGGTCTTTGTCTTCCTCCTGGGCGCCATCTGCACCAGAGAAGCTCTGCGCTATGACTTCTTGATAGCAGAAAAGGTAAAGTCCCGCCTGTTTCCATCCTGCCTTGTCGGAGCGGCCCGCTCGACAGAAGGAGGGGATTCCCCATCGTGGCTCGGTTTGTCCGACCACGTCTGCTCTCGGTCTCGAGATGTTGGAAACATTGCTGAATTATTATTCTTTTTTTTTTTTGTTATTAATTGGATACTCCAATATTCCATAATTCTCTGGTTCAATAGACAGTTGATTTTTAAGTATGTGAAAACAACCTTCTGTTCCAATAACCCAACTTTACTGTCTTAAGCGTGTAATTTCACACACTGCCAGTAGACACACACCAAAAAAAACCACAGTCCACCTAACCTTCCCTCTGATGTGCCCTTTTTCTTAATACTCCCTCAAAGAAGTATTCAAATTTTTGTGTATTTGTGTACCGCTCAGAGCAATTTATTTTCTGGCAGTTGGAGGTCGGACTCACTATAACTATACGTGACTTTGTGGACTAGAGTGTACAAATAGTGTTGTATTAGCGCCAAACTCACGCTCATATTAATGTACAGAATTGTTTTGCTTTAAGCAATCCTTTACAAAAGGCCTTGACTTCCAACAGTGGTTAGTTCTCATTGTTTTTATAAGGTGCTGGCTGCAGCGGAACGGAACTGGGTGTAGCTGTTGTGTGCGCTCGACCCCACCCTATCCTCTTCCACCCTCTGTTTGTTTTCCCTCTTCCTCCAGGTCTCCTTGGTGGGCTTCCTCTTTCTGCTGGGCCTCTACATCTCCTCCCTGGCTTCCTGCATGGGCGGCCTGTACGGGGCACCCAGGATCCTCCAGTGCATCGCCCAAGAGAGGGTCATCCCCGCGCTGGCCTTCCTGGGAAGAGGGGTGGGTGGATGGAGCCAGAGAGGGAGGAGGGATGTCTGCACATTAAGAGTATTTCTGAAACGTATCCGCTAGGTTCTCCAGGATGTACAGGTTATGTGGTGAAGGTGTGTGTTGTTTGCACAATGATCATTGGCTCTTTACCCAAATTCCCTAGTACCTCACTATGGTTGATTTTAATTGTAACATTTGCACTGTAACCTCTTTTGTGTGATGGCAGTAAAGAGAGGATCCAAATTAGTAGATTTATTAACCTGCAATGCATTAGAGCGCCAAACATACGATCAACTTTCCTAGTTCAATTTCCTGTCTTGTTTCTTGTCATTGTTAGAAAAAAAGTATTGAAGCCCTTTTTAAGTCTCTGCATTCAGTCATCTGAGGAGAGGTAGTATTAGTACTTAAACCTAAGGTTTAGTTCTGAAAGCTTCCTTTCACTGCCAACAAGTGTCTGCCAACAAAAGTCTGGATGCACATGGCGGCGCGCTGAGTGGACTGGACAGGAAGCGGTGACCGTGCCTGGCGATCGAGTACGGACTTCAGTTCATACGAGCGAGCGGAGCGTCAGCGAGTCCCAACTCGCCACGCGCACGCTCAGTCACGTCGACGTTGTGACCCCGTCCACCCCAGCAGCGCTGTCTGACCTCTCTCAGCGGGCTGGAATGAGGCCCTAGACATCTTGGCCCGAATCAAAGCTTCAGAACAAACGCAGGAAGGGCGGCGGGCCGGGCCCAGCTCCGCTGTGTGCTCTGGAAGCCCGCCAGGCGCACAGCGCAGCTCCTTAAACTGTGTGACTGGGCCTGGGAAGTGAACGCAAGCTGGTTAGCGAAACACATGTTAAAGTCATTGCTGATTTTCTGCTGGTTTGGTTTTTATATTCCTAGACTATAACGGCTTTATTAAAGTGCAGTTTTATTTCACCAGTGCCTGTCAATGGCTGGTTCTCCTTCCTGTCTACACGCGACAGATTTTTATTTGGGTAAAAGGTTGCAAAGGTACAGTTTGTCCATTTGGAAGAGTGGGGACAATCTTCTTTGTCAAAGCCTCACTGTGTTCAATATTACCACCATTTTTGTGGAACTTCTGTATTTCCAAAACATACATTTTTCATGAGTTAATTGATGCAAGTCTGTTTTGACTTTTGTGGCGATACTCCCCCCCCCCCCCCCCCCCATTGTTAATTATTTATGAACATCGGGGGGTCGTCGTGGCGCAGGGGTTAGAGAAGGTGTGCTAGGAAGCACAAGGTTGGTGGTTCGATTCCAGGCTGCCCCATGCTCCATGTCGAAGTGTCCCTGAGCAAGACACCTAACCCCTAATTGCTCCCTGGGCAAAAATGTGAAAAAGCCATGGGTTTAAAGTGTAATGTAAGTCGCTTTGGATAAAAAGCGTCTGCTAAATGACCTGTAATGTAATGTAACATAATGAGTAAAAAGCATCATCAAGCATACCTTGACGCCATCTCGCTCTTTCACAGAAAGGCCCAAACAAGACTCCTGTGGCGGCCATCTTTCTGACCAGCCTGCTCACCATGGCCTTCATCTTCATCGGTCAGGTCAACGTGCTGGCCCCCATCGTCACCATAAACTTCATGCTCACCTACAGTTTCATCGACTACTCCTTCTTCAGCGTGGCCATGACCTTCCAGCTGCAGGCCAAAGAGAAGCGGGAAACCCTCGTCCAGGCCGAAACGAACCGCCGCGGGTCGGCCAGGCAGAGCTCGACGCCTCTCATCGAGGACAATCTTCTTCGCTATGGGAGCGAAGGCGAGAGTCCGCGGGGTAAAGGCACGCTGTTGGAGTTCACCAGGGACATGGACCAGATCTTTCCCGCCGTGGCAGATGTGGACGCCGGGGCTGAGAATGCCTCCCCCACGCAAGGGCTGAGCGGTCAACGTGAGGGCGGCAAGACCAGCGGCACCGCCAAGCAGAAGCTGATGAACAGCTTCGGGTTGGACCTGAACAGCAACGTGTTCTCGGAGGAGAGCGGAGAGGAAGCCGAGGCGCAGCGCGGGGGCGCGGAGCCCGCAGCTCGAGAAGAACCCCCAGTCGAACCCCGGCGCTGTTCAGCAGTGGACCACGAGGAGCCGGATCCGTACGCCGACCCTCACAGACACGGCGCAGGTGATCGGCTCAAACCGTCAGTAGAGTGGAGAAGACTGCAGAGGAGATCACAGGTGGGGTTTTTGGGGGTTTTTTTTAAAGTAACTTTGCCCTTTAATTGACTGCTTCAGGGTTTGGAGGCAAAGCGGAGCACCAGAGCTTTGATATCAGACCCATGCAGGATTCATTGCATGCAAAGTTTTGCAACCCCTGGGCTGCTCTGATCGGGGTAAGCTGCACCTTCCATCCCCCACGTGGTTTGTTTTTATATATAAGATCTATATCATTTTAATGTTTTTTTTGTTTCTTTTCAGGCATTGAGCTCTGTATTGATTATGTTTATAATCCAGTGGGTTTATGCTTTGGCAAACATAGTCTTCGCCCTGCTGCTCTTCTTCTACATCGGGAGAACGAGTCCTGGACTGCCCACAGGTGACTTCCATCAGTTCATTTCCCGTTCAGACTCGCGTGGCTCGGCTCCGTAGTGATGTCGGGGCGAGCAAACGTCTTCACTGGCACAGGAAAGTCCCAAATAAAAAGAATATGCACTTCAAAGGAAACGTCCAAGTTGATGGTTCTGTATTAAGATAAAATGGGACACAGTAAGTTGCTTCTGTGTGTCTGGTTGATCTAAAACTTCGAGGCGGTAATTGTAGCTTATGAAAATCCTTTTCATTAAATAAGGAACCGTTTGAAAGCCCATGCAGTTCCTTTCTTAAGAACATATTTAATTGCACCTCCTCAGTTTTGATACTTACTCTATTGTTTTACTGTGCTGAAAGGAGGAAATGAGTTGTGGCACGATTACAATTTAATTAAACTTATTTATTTCAAGCCAGCAAGTAACTATTTTTTAAATAAGCTAAAGCAAGATTTCCTGCCGCAGTTATTTTTGGTTATATCATTTATGTCCTCCCATTATTTCCACCAGAATAGTTCTTGATATGCTGTTTTCCCTTTTAAGCATTGGGGCTCGCCCCCCCCCCCCCTGTCATGTGACCTGGAGTTTCACATGTGGTCTCTTTGCCTGGCAGCTGTTGTGGCTTATCATTTCCAGAGTAGCTGAATGGGACACCCAGCACCTGTGCAGCAAACTCCCCACCGTACAACATCGCCGAGCACCATGTGTGCATGTGTTAAACACTCGTTCCCCCCCTTCTGTTACTTCATTTCTGTGCACTGATTGAGTACTAATGAAATGAAGCTCATTTCTCCGGATGACTGTGTGTACTTTGATTTATTTGCAGGTATTGCGGCGCGATTCAGCTTTTTCACATGGCTCAGAACCACACTAAACAGCATATTCAGGTATTTTGTTGCCGTTATGGTACAAAATGATCATTTAGGATTTGGCATTTTATTGGTATGAGTGTCTGATGAATAATACATTTTAAGGTCAGCTATTTCTTGTAGTATGAAGTCAGTCATTTCCGTCCACACTGTACCATGAAACTCTTATTATTGTACTATTTCTTCATCTTCCAGGAAGAAAGGATGTCCTCGCGATGAGATCGTTGTCACTCCCTCTCTGTCTGGCTTCGGGCTTAAAACCAAGCAGCTCACCGAGGAAAACGCTGACTTTGCTTCTCGGCACCGCTATCACCAATCCTCATTCATCAGGGTCAACAAGATGGTGCAGCCGCCACTGACTGACTGACTCACGTAGCCCCTCTGCTACCAAGTCTTATGTGGCACTGTGGGCCATTTCTGCACACACACATCTTTCCTGCATATACGTTAAATGGATACTCTAATGTCTAAATATACTTCATGGCTTTAACGTTGGAAGTATCGCCATCTTTGTTTTGTCAGATTACTGTACGTCCGGGCGCTATGGTGCTCGTGTTGTTGAGTGGGCACCATGTTGTAAATGTGGAAGAAAGGTTGAATTAAAATATGTTGGTGCACCTCAGTCTATGTGTGTGTTTGGGGATCATTGAAATTAATTCCAGGTATTTACTTGTAGTTGTAACTCATCCATATTCTTGTAGACCAACAATTTACAAATGACCAAAAATGAATAGATTTTCATATTCATTGGCGACATCTGATTCAACACACAAGGTAATATATTGAGCTGGGTCTTACATGACTAATGAAGAAAAAGGCTCACTTACTGTAGTTTATGGTGCATCAGCATATTCCGAAATGTAATCTAAAATGTACATATACTTTACATATTACGTATCAAAATGACTCGTAATGGGGTTATGGTGTCTAAAATATATACGTTCTATATATAGCACCATGTACAAAAGCACAGATAAGACCAATATGAAACCAAAATCATTATCTGAATGTTATAAATGCTGGACCGCAGCACTACAGCTGCATTGTTCCAATCTGATCACAATCAAATCAGTGGTGACAATGTTTTTAAAGGAAAAGGGTCTGCAGATTGGATCCAAGTCTCACATTGAGTTAAATCTGAACTAAAACAGGTTGTTAATGTTTAAATACATCATTCAAAATCAACCGTCCCTCTGTGTATCAAAAATCATAGCCAGCATCATGTTTCCCCGCCGCTTCTTAGCAACATAATCTCTGATTAAGAATGAAAACGAGCGTTTGATCGGCTCACACTTCAGTTACATCAGCAGTCGATCAATATCTTTTTTGTTTTTTTCTTGAATGCATGGAGATGACAGATGAGGTCGTGCTATTTCAGTGTCGGGCTTGTTTTGCTCGGTTAAGAAGAGTCACTGTTACAGCAGCAGAGAAAGCAAAGCTGTGAAAACCACTTCCTCTAAGGATGTTATCAACAGGCACATATGCAGGCCAAAAGGTACACGCACGTTTTCCCTTGCCATTATTTGACATTATAGTTCACTCTGCATCCAGAGTGTTAATCTTTTATATGACTTTTATATTCATGGGCAGGGCTTGCAATGTGGAAATAGTGTTTTGGATTAGGCCAGAAGGACAACAGTTATTTGTACTTTCCGCTTCAATAAATATTAATATTCCAGTAATGTTAAATGCACTAAATATACTTTCACCATCAACTGCACTAATTAAATCAGTCCATTGTAAAACTGAATATTCAGCATTACGAGAGACTGAAAGGGGTCCAAAGGAGAAATTATTTACACAATTACATTATTTTTATATGGCTTGGAGAATCAAAACAATGGCTTAAAAATGTATTGATTGTCATAAAAAAGAGGTAGCGTGTCATTATTATTGTTATATGACTTGACGTATTGATTGTATGACTTTGTTGTTCGGGTTTCTATCAGATCTTACAGCCTCCCGGGGCTGAAGTGGAACATTCCGACAACACCTGAAGGCAGCAAAAATGCATCCCCAGTCTATGGGTTGAATAAAAACACTATTTAGTGATATCGTGTGTGTGTGTGTGTGTGTGTGTGCGTGTGTCTGTGTGCGCGTGCGCGCAGGAGGAGGAGCCCTGGCTCCTTGGCCTCTAATAACAGGCTGCTGCTGCCTCGGCTCTGTTATCTTCCGTTCCCCGCCGCCCGAGCAGCGGATCTCCTCCTCCTCCGGACCTGCTGCAGGAGTTATTTAATTCTCATGAAAGTTCCCCAGTAGCCCGCAGCGCTCCCCCCATGGTGTCCCCCGGAGACTCCCCGGCCTGCACTCGACTTTACGCAAACTATCGGCCACCGTGCGGCCGTCTTGGAAATCATGGAAACGTGGTCGTTGCCTCGGCTCCTGTGCGCGTCTCTGTCGGTCCTCCTGCTCGGTCTGCCGGGGCCCCTCTGGGCAGGGACCCCCGCCGCCAACGGCACGGATCCGGTGACCGCGGGATTCTATTATTCCACCGCCGGGGGTGAACTCGGTGGCGCGGCCGGCGGCGAGACGTCAACCTCGCACTCCACGGAGAGTCTCTCGGCATCGCAGAGGAACATCCTGCTGACGCGCAGCGCCGCCGGGGGCCGCGCGGGTAAGACCCCCGTCTCAACAGCTCAGTTTGCTCAGTGTGCCACATTAGTCCCGCTCAGCTTCCACGCAGAGCCACTGCTCCACATGTAGGTTTTCTTTATTTCAAACGCATTGGATGAATCAAAAGGCAACTTTCCCTTTTTACCGCACACTGTCCAACTGGTCATGAAACTGTGTAGTTTGTGTCAGTAGAAAGGTGTAACTAATACATATTTATGTTCATTATTTTAGCCAATGATTGATTTAGATTTATTTAAACAGCTTTGTTTGTGCAATAAACATTTTAGAACCCCAAATGTAAACTTATGTTTAAAAACTGAGAACAACAGAAAATATGTCCGATTGAGAAGCCAAACATTCTTCCCTTTTCTGAAATGAACCCATCTAACACTTATAACATCAATTCACTAAAATTCACTTTCTGTCGCCAAGCAAATTGTTTCTTTGTTTATTTTTTGCAACTAGATGCAACTGGGATCTTTGTAATATAAACCCTTCCGCCACGTTAAGACATTTCTAAAGAACTGACAGCAGACTTGGACGTATCTGACCCGCTCACTTGCATACATGGGGGTCACCAGTTCACCCTAACCCATTCACTTTCCTCCATCGATCCAATGAACACGGACCTTCTCAAGAACAACTCATCATCCATCTCCCCTGAAGAGCATCTTCTCTTCTTCTGAGACCTTTGCTTCCTTCCCTTTGTCTCCTTTGGTCCAAAGCATCTTGTCACATGTGACCACTTCGGAGCTCAATCCGTGTTCCTCACGTCTGAAAACGGAGACGCGGTTAACAATTTCTTAGACGTAGCAATGCAAAATATAAATGAATGAATGATTGAAAATTATTTTCAATATAAGAATGCAAACAAAAAGGTCGGTGCCTCGTGATACAGACACCTCATGAACGAGGGCCATCAACCCGCTTTGTGTTACAGTTATGCATTTATACTTTTCCTCTTTGAACAGACTCTTTACTACCTTGTTATATAACGCAACTACGCTCTTATTTTTGAAATACTACAATTAATTTACACAAATACAATTCTGCTAACAATGAACATGGAATACGGCTGTTGTAATGAAAACCGTTGCTGTTTATTTCTCTCTTTGATGCTGTATTTGATAGATTTTAGTGACACATGAAAGTGTAACCACTGCGTCAATTAATGTGATTCTCCTCAAGAAGTATTGTGCCTCCAAGTTAACTGTAATCTCTGTGATAACTTCGGATCACACTTATGATTCGTGAGTTTTCTTCTTGGTTTCGGTCATGATCGATCCTCCTCCCTCTGATTTCACCCAGATTCACCTGCTCCCGTCATCTGGTGACGAACGCACCTCAATATTCAGTCACTGAATATCACAAAATTCTGCTGCAGCAAATTGCATATTTGATCAGCAGGCAATAAAACATCCACCATGTCTGTATTCACCCCCCCTCCTACCGCCCATCCTCACTAATAAAATAACACTTCGGCATTTGCTTGGATGAATACGGGAGCTTCTGGTGTGAATCACAGATGTGTAGAGTCGACGTTGCGGCTCTGTTACTGGCGGGGGGAGACGCACCCCCGGGGGATCGGGTCGGGTGTCCCTCCGCTCGTTGGCTCGTTGGCTTTTGTTGCCCGGACTTCATCCAGAGAGAAATAATGAGAGAGACACATGCAGAGGAAGTGAGAGGGGGAGAGAAATAGAGTCCAGCAGTGGCCCAGTTCTCCTCACACACTCTCCCAGCGGACGGGCTGTTCTGCCGTTGAACTTTCCCCTCCATTGGTCTTTGGTTGCCTTCGGGTCAGAAAATACCCTTTTCTCTCAAAAACACTTTCAGCCTTCCATTCGACTCTCCAGCTATGTGGTTTACTTTTAAGTAACATGTAGCGACAGATAATTATCCCCTCAGTTCTGTGATGCTCTGTAGCATCTCGGTGCTCAGCCTCCGTTCACTCCTCTTATGGTGCTTCTGTCCAGCTGCAGCACACAACCTGCACACCGCTGTAAAACAAAGTAAGCTATGGAGGGTAAAATGGGAGAGAATATTGGACGTGTTGATGTCTATATGAATGCTGATCGAACATGCTTACATGTCAACATAAAGCAGATAATATGTCGATGTTGTGATGACGGCTTGCTCTGCTGCTGGAAGGCAGCTGCAAAGCAATCAGCCCGTATGAGGAATATTCACCGTTTTGGAATCCAAACTAAGCTTTATTTACATTACATTACATTACGTGTCATTTAGCAGACGCTTTTATCCAAAGCGACTTACATTACACTTTAAACCCACGGCTTTTTTTTCACATTTTTGCCCGGGGAGCAATTAGGGGTTAGGTGTCTTGCTCAGGGACACTTCGACATGGAACAAGGGGCAGCCTGGAATCGAACCACCAACCTTGTGCTTCCCAGCACACCTTCTCTAACCCCTGCACCACGACGACCCGTATTTACCCGTGACGGTGGCCTTTAGGGACTTTAAGATTTCACAACAATTCTTTGTATCAGGTTAAAAAAACCACAACAACAACTCCTCTGACACCGGAGACACTCCCACACCCACGGTGACAGTTTTTCTGCCGCTGCTCGCTCAGCTTTAGGAAGGAAACGCACGTTTCCCAGGGGAGGCCGTCACAGCCGCATTTAGTTCTTCAGGCCCCCTAAGCCGACGAGCCGGGGCAGCCGGTTGTTCTCTGCCCACAATGCATCTCTCCTCTGCTGCGAGCGACGCTCCTTGTGACAGCATCTACCCCCCCCCCCCTCTCCCTCCTTTGGGGGGGGTCTTGTTGAAGCCAGATGCAGCCTGGTGAGCAGCCTCTGGTGGTCTCGGCTGGAAGTGAGCCACAACGTGCACGGAAACATTTAGACCGTGCATGTTATCATTTAGGAGTCATTTAGTTTGAGGAGCTTTGTGTCGGGCATAAACTTTAATGTTAAAAAAAAAGCAAACTATTACATCTGAGACGTGTTGGCACTCTGTAGACTTTAAAAATGTCGTATAATCGATTAATCAACTACTTTGTGCTGGAAATTGCTCTTAATTACTTAAATATGGAGGATTAATTATTTCTTTGTATACATATAAACACAATGTGCATCTTTTCACCTTTTGCCATTGAAATATATAAAAGAAGTCGAGATGAGAACAACGTTTTCAGTGTGTCGTTACCGCTCGATAATGTTATTTCTTTTCTTTTTTTTTCTCCCCACAGCCACAGAACAGCCACAAACCTTCACAGAAACAAGCAGCCGGTCCCGAGAGGACATTATTCATTCTACCGAACCACTCGCCTCCACCCTGGTTGTAGCCACGACGGAGACCAGCAGCAGCAGGAGGGGCTGGGGGGACGTCTCCGTCACAGACCAGGCGTCCGGCGCCTCTCCGGCTGTGTCCCAGGAGGCGAGTCCCCGGGTGTCGACGGCGAAGGAGGACCGACTCCCCCGGGACAGCTCGGACACCATCCTCCAACCAGGGGAAGCCTCCGCCGGCGCCCAGCCGCCACACACCGACCGCGCGTACACCTCCACCGCCATCAGCCGCGCTGGGGAGAGGACGCTGCTGTCCGTCACCTCCTCCTCCTCCTCCTCCTCCTCCTCCTCCTCCTCCTCCTCCTCCTTCTTCTCCCCCTCCAGCAACGGCACATCCTCCGCCTCGACGCAGGACTCCAGCTCCCGTCGGCCCCCCTCCACCTGGGGGGTTTCTGCTGGGGCCACAGACACTGAGGACTACACCCACAGCGCCCCGTCCACCAGGACCAACAGTCAGGACACGACGGACCAGCACATGACCCGCTCCTCTCACGGGCTGTATCCCGAGACGGGGAGCGCGGGGGGGTCAGGAGGAACCCAAAGTCTAACCGGGCAACTCAACGCCACCCGTCGCCATGTCACCTCGACGCCAGCGGAGACGTCCGACTGGCCGCCGCCGCCGCCGCCCCCCCTCGGAGTGACCGAGCCCGGCGCCGATCCGTCGGAACGGTCGGCCGCCTCATCCGCTCCCACCCTTAGTTCTTCAAGCCTCCCTCCCGCCTCCCTCCCGCCTCCCGCCCCGGGGCCCACCGACCCCCCAGGGACGGAGCAGGAGTCGGACTTCGGCGTCTCGACCTCCCCCGAGCCCTCCACCGCCGCTCACAGATCCAGCCCTCGGGTCCAGGAGGGTACCGAGGGGGTTTCATCCCAGACCAGGGAGGGCAGCGGGGGCTCGGGCCTGACCGCCGCGCCGGCAACCGTCAGCAGCGCTACGTCTGGGGCAGGCGAGACTCCGACGGACGCGCCGGCGCTGGTTTCTGAGGTCTCCGTCACCCCCACACCTGTCGGTGTGACAGACAGGTACGTTCTTACTAATTCAACAGGTTATTATTTAGCTCAGCGGTTCCCAAACTCAGGAATGCCGCGGCCCGATTTGAAATCTCAAAATCTTTTGCGGCCCACTCAAACCTTTAATCACAACTCTGATCAAAACATAAACGAGGGATTATTAAGTGACCTTAACCAATGAATTTAACCAATTAAAAATGTATTAACCGACAATGTATGTTTTGTATACCATTTTCTCATATACATATTTACTTTAATACTACAAGAGGGCGCCCCATTTGACATATTTATATATTAATTTCAAACTTTTCAAAATTGAAAATTAAAAATATTTTATTTATTTATTGTAAATGACCTCTCGCGGCCCACCAGTGGGAATCGCTGATTTAGATAATAGATTAATATTGGTGATGTTTTAACATCGCACATTCGGCTCTATTAGCGTCAAAAAGAGAGTTTGACTTAGGATGTCCGTCCTGAAAGCTGCTCTTCTTAGTATTATTATCAGAGATCTGTAAGACATTTCATTAATTTTTTTTTGTCTTTGGAACAGATCACAGATGACGGAGGAAGACACTTTCAAAGCCGCTGCGTCCACCATCGTCCCCACCACCCCTCCCCTTACACCCGCAACCCCGTCCTCCATATTTAGCAGCTCCGCCAGCGGCTCTACCCCGGGGTCACCTACAGAGGCCCCGACCGCCCGCACCACATCCTCCAGTACATCCTCCACCACATCCTCCACCACATCCTCCACCCCGGCCCTCCTGACCTCCGCGACGCGGCCGACTCCCAGTGCGTCGACCCAGCAGGACTCAACTCAGGAGCCCTCGACCCGGATGGCCAATCCCACCCAGCGGGCGGCAACGAGCACGGGCACACCGGGATTCGCCACCACTCTCGGCCGGCACGTCGCCGCAACCTCCACCTCCACCCGCGGCGCCCCAACCGAGGGAACAGCGCCTGCGCAGACCACGGGGAGACAGGCGGCCAGAAGGAGCACAG
This sequence comes from Gasterosteus aculeatus, assembly GCF_964276395.1. Lineage (NCBI taxonomy): Eukaryota > Metazoa > Chordata > Actinopteri > Perciformes > Gasterosteidae > Gasterosteus > Gasterosteus aculeatus. Next base: position 13,478,297 of record NC_135704.1, on the reverse strand, counting down.
AGGCCGCGGGGACGACGTCACCCACCGCGGCGCCGACGCCCCCGAGTCAGTGCTTTACGATCTTTCTTCATTTTAAGGGACACTCATTGAAGTCATAAATTTTAATGTTTAATGACGCTGCCAGATCTCAGGTCGTTCAATACATGAGGAGGAGCTAAACTTATAAGCTCAATCATTACAGGCTTAGTCAAATGCTGGTTTCCTCATTCTGGTCCTCAGGAGAATTTTCAGCCAACCATAATTTAATGGTTGGCTGGATTTAATGTTTTATGGTAAATAGTCATGCGTCTTCTCTGAACGTCAGGCAACCCATGCGTGTCGAACCCCTGCGTGAACGGAGGGATGTGTGTGAGCTCTAAAGGGCATCGATTCATCTGCCACTGTCAGCAGGCATGGGCAGGGCCGACCTGCAACCAGGGTGAGTTTGACAACGACATTGTCAGCATGAATGCAAATTCAAATTTCAAATGTTTCTTCCCCCCGTAGCACTGAGGATTAAGACGAGTAGTCAGTGTGAGCTCTCGGTGAAGGCCCGTATAGAAATGTTATTGTAACACCAGCATGTGCTTGTCCAGATGTGGATGAGTGTAAGAGGGACCCCTGCCCCGCCGGCTCCCGGTGTGTCAACACACGAGGTTCCTTTAGCTGCGAATGTCCGGTCGGGTTCGACCTGGAGGATGGACGCACATGCACTAGAGGTAAAAAAAAAAAAAAGTGATGACAGGAATAAACAAACGTAAAATTGGTCATGAAGTGTTTTCACCAAAAGGCCGTCTCTTTGCGTCTGTATCTTTTCCCTCCACAGCGAAGGCGTTCCTGGGAACATTCAGCGTCAACAGGCTGCCACATGACCCTGTTATCAAGAGTTTCAAGAGCGAGACCATGCATGAGATCCAGAGAGAGATCATCCAGCTGGTGAGAGGAGGAGAAGTCCACAGCACTGCAGCGCCGCTGCTTCATTCCTAAATTGGGCTCATGTGTGTAATGTCTCCCGGGCGCTCAACACTCTCTCCCTGTCTCCCACCTCAGCTCAATGCTTCGTTGTCAGTCCTCCGAGGATACAGCCGCTCAACGCTGAGTAAGAAGTGAGTCCTCGCCATCACCAACGCACTGCTGTGGTTTATTCTGTAGCACTATTGGGCATCCCGGGAAAGGGATCCCTCCTCTGTCGCTCTCCCGAAAGTTCCTTCCCTTTTTTCCCCCATTTAAAATGAGAGTTTCTCATGTTCTGATGCTGCAGGTTCCCTGTGAGGCAACTTTTTTGAGAAGTAAATCGAAATGTTATCGTTCTCTATTTTGTTGTCATGCATATCAAAATCTTTGAAACAAAATGATGCAACGCGGTCAGCCTCTGTACTGACCTCCGCTCTCTTTCCCGCAGAGGAGAGGACGGCGTTCGTATCTCAGCTGTCAACATGTTTTCCATTACCGCCGATGTGACGGGCGCCGAGGTCTACAACAGCATCCAGATGTCTCTCAGCAACTGCAGCTCCTCATTGGCTCACTGCCGGATGGTCCTGCACCACCAGCTCAGTTACCACGGTAATAGGGCATAAAAGCAAGCCACCGTAATCATCAGGTTTACATTTTTAATAAAGCTCTGAACTACTTAAAAGGGGATTGAGGGCACACTACCAAATGTAGCTGAGAAGGTGTTTACAGCCACTAGAGGACACCGTTTAGCCTTCAGCATCCAGTTGCTATATTTCACAACTGCTGCAGAGAATCTTCAAATGAGAGCAAAGTACAAGAACAGCATTCCGTACCTAAATAACATCACTGTGAGCTCACACACACACACACACACACACACACACACACACACACACACACAGGAGCAATTAATCATGATGGTTGTCGTGAACCAGAAGTTTCAGTTAAATGAAATAAGGACTAAGTGTGTCCACGCTGTGTTCCAGTGGAAAGTCTGTGTGTCGCCCAGAGGACTCAGTGTGATACGGAGCGCTCCACCTGCACGGACAACAGCGGCACGGCCAACTGCCAGTGTCTCCAAGGTTACTACAAGCACAACCCCGACGACCTGTCCTGCTTAGGTGAGCCGAGCGTGCGCTTCGCTGCAGGCTGTGAGGGCAGGTTTTGCTAAATAGCAGAGTGCATATTATAATAAGATGGAAATAACCACATGGAGTGTTAAAGTAAAGAAAACAAACAAAATCGCATAAATATGTTATTGAAAATTCATTTAAACTAAGACCAACACATAGCAGAAAAGCAATAATGCAGCAAACTGTGTAATTGGACTCTTTCTTAAAAAAGCGTCTTGTTTCAGATTGTGGAGATGGCTACAAGCTGGAAAATGGAACCTGTCATCCGTAAGTTCAATTCGATTTCTTTTTTTTTGGAGTGTCTTTATTGCACATTCTCACTGCAAACAATGTTTCTACCTTCCAGTTGCGTGTTTGGATTTGGAGGATTTAACTGTGGAAACTGTAAGTGGCCTGAAAAATCCGGCATTTCACACTAAACCTTTTAGCTTCAATTGGAGATATTTCATCTGAACTGAAAACGTGCAATGTGCTCTCATTATCTTTACGTTGTTTTTTTCAAGTGCAACATTTAATATCTTATTTTTTGACATTTCAGTTTACAAGCTGATCGCAATCGTGGTGTCGCCTGCGGGAGGCGCTCTGCTCCTCATCCTCGTCATCGCTCTCATTGTCACCTGTTGCAAGTAAGACTTGTGTTACCTCTTAGTACGCAGTGGCCTTCATTGTTAAGCCTTAAACTGACATTGTCTCGATACCAGTGCAGTAATCTGCCACTGAAATCTGTGACTGCAAACCAGGAATTAAAGATCACAAAACAAGTGCAATTATTGAATATTTAGCGACTCAAAGTATCGGTTCATCCAGAGAACCAGAAGGACCGTTTCTTCACCATCGATGGTTTGGTGAATTGAAGTTTTAACCATCATAAAAAAATGTTTTGATCTCAAAGGAAAGACAAGAACGACATCAACAAGATCATCTTTAAAAGTGGAGACCTTCAGATGTCCCCATACGCGGACTTCCCCAAAAATAACCGCATATCCACGGAGTGGGGCAGGGAGACCATCGAGATGCAAGAGAGCGGCAGCACCAAGAACCTGCTGCAGATGACTGACATTTACTACTCTGTGAGGAGACATGCAACACAACTCCTGCTTCACTTTCAGTTCGAGCTGAAGTTACTGGACGATGTTTGGCACGTCTCACACGTTTTCTATCTCTCTCTGTCTGTCTCTCTCTCTCTGTTTGCTCGTTTTCCTCAGCCTGCGCTGCGTAACTCGGACCTGGACAGGAACGGCCTGTATCCGTTCGCGGGTCTGCCGGGTTCCCGCCACTCGTGCATCTACCCGGCCCAGTGGAACCCCTCCTTCATCAGCGACGATTCACGGAGACGGGACTACTTCTGACCGCCGCAGAACACACAGGCAACGCAGGAGAACGTCTCACACTGTAAAACGTGACGCGATGGTTTTTCCGTCACAGCGAGAGCGCGTCTGCGGGGTCGCACACTAACTATGTAAAATGCAGGCGTCTCTGTGTGCGTGTGCAAAATGTTGCCTGAAGAGCGTCAGCGTGTGCCCATTTCAGTGTTTTTGCATGATTTAGCTCATTTAACTCCCACGTTACATTGCTGCTGTTTTGTTAAAGGCGGTAATGTGTTCTTCCTGCCTCACAGAGCGGCTGCCGTGAGATAAAAAACAACAACAATTTGCAGGCGCTGGAAACGTGCTCGAGGTAGATATCATCCGTGAGAGCGGACAATAATATCTTTGTTGCCGCCTGGTGACACGACAGAGATCGGAGCAGAATGATTAATCAAAGCAGGTATGGGGCTCGCTGCGCTCACCGGCAGGAATGTCAAAAGAAAACCAACAGATTAAAACAAACACAAATAAAATGTAAAGTGTATGTGAGGTTTAGCAAATGGAACATGCAAAAACATTGATATGGACCTTCAAGTGCTGAAATATGAGTATGTGTGCGCAACTGCTGTGATTTAAAAGAATTGCGTTTCTTTTTAGATAATGAAAGACTTACGTTTCGGTGAAATAAGGCGATAACAAACCACTGATGGATGCACAAAAGTTCTGCTCGATGGAAACTGATGAACAACTTTGAATTCTGAAGCCAACATGTATTTGTTCCCTCTTGGTCCATGACAAGTATCATTATGGACGCCTCGTGTACACACTGACCAGATGAGCGTGTTTGTGTGTGCTTGTGTGTGTCTGTGTGTTTGAGAGAGTGCGTTGTTGTTTATGAGGTTTGTGTGTATGTGAGTAATTAACTACCAGAAGGATTTTAACTGTCATTGACTGTAACGAATGTATTATAGTCTGTATCATGATTAGTTTGCTATTTCTGACATGGAGTATTATTTTTATGTATGTTTATGTCATCTATTGTTTCTGGCGTTTTAGTCAGATGTGCTTATTTAAATAAACATTTTGCACAGCAGCTTTTCTCACACTTCATTCTATTTTTTTCTTCTTCATTTTTTCCATTTTATTTGAACAATATTTAGCATTATTTAACAGTTTGATTTTGAATGTTTATCGTTAAAATAGATTGAAAGTGGTTTGCGCCAAATAATGGTTGAATGAATGGAACAAAATGTAGAAAGAAAGTGTTTTTAGAGCTCAATGCATACTGGTGAATTTAAATAAGATTATTGTGGCCTCGAAGGCTTCAATTCTGACCATTCTTGTATATTTTATATTACATTTTATTATTTTATTTGATCTGGCTTCTGTGCACTAAAAGTACAATACTAAACATTTATATTATCCCCATAGGCATCTGTGCATGGCAAATAATCATGAAGGAGACCCTGATATGGAAACAGCGGTTTAAGTGAAGACGCACGTGCACATCTCCAGTAATGCACGGAGGAGTCAGGTGCTCCCAGAACTGATAATCAAAAGTTCTTTTCATGGGCTTAGTTGGGGGTTTGCTGTCTTGTCTTGATTTAAGAGTTAGGTAAGAAGCAGGCAGACACGAGTCTGACAGGATGGGGAGTCAGTTTATGTCCTGGCTGAGGAATGCAAGGTCTGCGGGTCAACTAGAAGATTTACCAGCCAAGGGGGGTTAGAGACACACCAACACTATTCGGCGACTAGGGGCGACTGTGGGTGAGTGGGGAGCACGGTCGTCCTCCAATCAGAGGGTTGTGGGTTCGATCCCAGGCCCGGCTAACCTGCATGTCGTTGTGTCCTTGGGCAAGACACTTAACCCAACATTGCTCCTGTAGCTGCGACTACAGTGTATGAATGGTAGTTACTGATGGCAGGTGTCACTGTGTGTGGTTCTCCTGTCATCAGTGTATGAATGGGTGAATGATGTCATGTAGTGTTAAAGCGCTTTGAGTGGTTGGAAGACTAGAAAAGCGCTATACAAGTACAGTCCATTTACCATTTACTATTCAACATACACACTCTGTTTACGATGTTTACGTTAAGTCAGGAGTCTGGACATTGGATGTGACCGGATCTTAGATGCGGGGGGTGGAAGGTCCTCCTCTACGCCAGTTTAGGGCCAATAGAAATGTTTTCTACTCTGTCCTTCAAGGGTTATAAAACATGATGTTCTTGCTGATGTTAGTTAGTTGTTCTTCCGGCCTGTGTGCTGCCTGAACCGCTCCTGCCTTTGCAAACGCAGCGCTGATACTTGACCTGTGATCTGACAAATAAATTTCCCAGAACGAGAGAAGTCATTCGGCTGAATTTTTGATAACCCCGACCAGGGTCCAAATCTTGAACACGTATTCTTACAGAACTATTTCTAACCTGTTTCCCTTTTCACATCGTCGCTGATTGTAATCCGGGAGGTTTATTGTTTCTCACAAGGATTATTAATTCCATGCTTTTTCCGTCAAATCCACCAAATCATTTTTAAAAACTGCAGAAACTGATAATTACACCTGTCGGTAAATTAAATACACATAAATGATGACTTGGATCAAATTATCATTAATGATCCTTTTTATCCTATTCATTCTTTTTACTTTAAATCATTTTGGTTCACTTCTGCATACTTGGCGGTATGGTGGTGTGGTGGTTAACACTGTCGCCTCACAGCATGAAGGTCCTGGATTTGATTCCAACCAGCAGCCTTTTTGTCTGCAGTTTGCATGTTCTCTCTGTGTCTGTGTGGGTTGTTTCCAACATACTCAATAAGCCTTTGACTAAACAACCTCCTTGAGTCCAGTGTTTGCCTAAAGTTGTCCCTTTAACTTCATATGATCCCGACAATATGTGGATACATAATCAACACATGACATTAAAATATTAAATTATGTCACAATGTAGGAAGAATAAAATGTATTAACCTACTGATTTGCATCAGATGCAAATCCCTCTGTTTGGTTACATTGCACGCAGCTGGATAGCTTTACTGGCTTCACATGTAAGCTCTCTACAAGCGAAGAAGACACCAAAACGGAAAGAACAAAGATTAAAGATGGACTTTCAAACACATGTCGCACTCAATGGGTCCCTCGTTGTTCTTAACATTGTAACTATTGCATTTTGCATTTTTTGCATGATCCGTCCACTGCACGGAGAAAAGATCAAGCAGCCTCTGAAGCTTCTCCTGTGGACTTTGATTGGCTGTACAATAACTTACATGTTGTCATGTGCTGCAGACTGCTTTTCTCAAATATCAGCTGTCAACTTCAAGATTACGTTATGTTTTTACCTGCTGATGATTGGCAGTGTTTCCACCAGCATGACCTCCTCAGTCTGGCTGAACTTCTTCTACTACAGCCAGATTGTACCTGCACACAGTGCTCTCTTCATCTGGATTAAAAAGAATGTCAAATCCATCATCTACGGCTTTTGGATCACTGAAAGGATTTACTGTCTGTTTGACTTTACATCCATGTTTTTACGCCTTACTGATTTTGATGTATCTTTAATCAGCAACAATCTCACGATGGTTGATGACATGTCTGAGAACAATTTCTATGAAGAGATGTTTTGGATTGTGTTTTACACACTGAAGGCCCACTTTGTGTTCTGTCTGTGTGTGATGGTGATGTCCAGTGGTTCTACTGTACTCTACCTGTGTGGACACATGCGTCACATGGCAGCAAACGGACAACCTGCGTCCAGTCCCAGGTTTAGGAATCAGGTGAGAGTCACCGTCACCGGCCTCCTGCAGGGAGTTCTGTATGTTGTCTCTGCTTCTTGGATTATTTACAATACTTTTCAGGATGGTAATTTATACATTGATTATACATTGGTCGATTGCACTGTGATGATCTTGTACATGTCAGCCACTTTGTTCAACCTGGGAGCTGGTCAGGCTGTATTCAGGCAGCGAGCAGAACACATCTGGCTTAGAGCAGCTCACTGCTTCAAAGCACCTCAAGTACAACAGACTGATCAAGGAGCGTGATACTGACGCTCCAGCCAGAAGACCAGGGCTCTGCTGAGAGGAATCGGACACACGCAAGAATCTACATGGATGCAAACTTCACCTGACGCTTGGAATATTGTTATAGGAGGTCAGAGCTACTTACATGTTTTGTGTAAATATGCATCTATTTATTCATGTGAATAATTTAGGTTTTTATGTCATATACTGTCAGATGATCCTTCCGCTGTAAAACATATCTATATCTTTATATATATGTAATACATTTTCATTTCTGTAATTGTTTAATTGTATTTATTCATTTGCATTAATTTGGATTTAATTAGCTTGAATCCTGTCAGAATCAGGTAATATATTCAAATTTATTATCCACATGTATATGTTCTATTAAAAACTTTAAAAAATGTTTGCCATCCTCCTTCTTCAAGCAGTTTAACAAGTTCTTTCCTTTGATAAAAAAACGTGACTTTGATTACATTCTCTTACAACCTTTAAGTGTTAATCCAACCGCATCTAAGAGAACTGCTTGGATTCTAAATACTTTCTCAACTATTGATGATACAAAAAGATCTAAAGCTGAATATCATGAGCGATAAACACATAGTTCTGTCAATGATTTTGCAATTTCATGCTGGCAGAGGTCAAAACATTGACTGATAATATGGAGGGACAACCAATCCAAAATGATACATTCAGGTTCCATCAGAAATAATCCAATATTGCAATCCAGATGTTTTCATCTTGGGAGTTTGTCAGGAGGCAATTTGTCTGGATTTAGCATGAAGACTGCAAAAGGTGAAACATCTAGCCTGGCTCTCAACAAGGTACAAACGTCCAGTTGGCAATTTAAATTTCTATTTGATTTGATCTGGCTTCTGTGAGTGTACCTGCTTTTAAAGTACAATACTAAATCTTTATATTATCCACATAAGCAACTGTGCATGGCAAATAATCATGATGTAAAAAATGATAAATACATAGTATAGGAAACATGGAGTAACGACCGTATAAATGTCTTTCTGTGGGATTTGCAGGAAAATGTTTTATTTGCATATTTACATTAGAATGTGATGCAAATACTTCCGTTTTGCTACATTGCTCACAGCTGCAGAACCTCAAATGTTTTGTCTATAACAGCACGAGAAAGGAAGGAGACCCTGATATGGAAACAGCGTTTTAAGTGAAGACACACGTGCACATCTCCAGTAATGCACAGAGGAGTCAGGTGCTCCCAGAACTATTTCTAACCTGTTTCCCTTTTCACATCGTCGCTGATTGTATTCCGGGAGGTTTATTGCTTCTGGCAAGGATTATTAATTCCATGTTTTTCCGTCAAATCCGCCAGATCATCTTAAAAAAACGTATACCTGTCGGTAAATTAAATACACATAAATGATGACTTGGATCAAGTTATCTTTATTTTTCCCCTTCATGTCCTTTTGGAGATATTGCAATGAAAAATCCACAATAAGCAGAAATTCAAAATAATGTCTGATCGTTTTTATCCTATTCATTCTTTTTACTTTAAATCATTTTGGTTCACTTCTGCATACTTGGCGGTATGGTGGTGTGGTGGTTAACACTGTCGCCTCACAGCATGAAGGTCCTGGATTTGATTCCAACCAGCAGTCTTTCTGTCTACAGTTTGCATGTTCTCTCTGTGTCTGTGTGGGTTGTTTCCAACATACTCAATAAGCCTTTGACTAAACAACCTCCTTGAGTCCAGTGTTTGCCTAAAGTTGTCCCTTTAACTTCATATGATCCCGACTATATGTGGATACATAATCAACACATGACATTAAAATATTAAATTATGTCACAATGTAGGAAGAATAAAATGTATTAACCTTCTGATTTGCATCAGATGCAAATCCCTCTGTTTCGTTACATTGCACGGAGCTGGATAGCTTTACTGGCTTCACATGTAAGCTCTCTACAAGCGAAGAAGACACCAAAACGGAAAGAACGAAGATTAAAGATGGACGTTCAAACTTTTACCGCACTTAATGGGCCCCTTACTGTTCTTAACACGATGATTATTGCATTTTATATTTTTTGCATGATCCGTCCACTGCACGGAGAAAAGATCAAGCAGCCTCTGAAGCTTCTCCTGTGGACTTTGATTGGCTGTACCATAACTTACCTTTTGTCAGGTGTTGTGGCCTTCTTTTCTGAAATATCAGCTGTCAGCTCCAAGATAAACCAAACATTTTTTCTGCTGATGATCTGCAGTGCTTCCAACAGCATGACCTCCTCAGTCTGGCTGAACTTCTTCTACTACAGTCAGATTGTACCTGCACACAGTGCTCTCTCCATCTGGATTAAGAACAATGTCAAATCCATCATCTACGGCTTTTGGATCACTGAAAGGATTTACTGTCTGTTTGACTTTACATCCATGTTTTTACGCTTTACTGATTTTGATGTATCATTAATCAGCAACAATCTCACGATGGTTGATGACATGCCTGAGAACCATTTCTATGAAGAGATGTTTTGGATTGTGTTTTACACACTGAAGGCCCACTTTGTGTTCTGTCTGTGTGTGATGGTGATGTCCAGTGGTTCTACTGTACTCTACCTGTGTGGACACATGCGTCACATGGCAGCAAACGGACAACCTGCGTCCAGTCCCAGGTTTAGGAATCAGGTGAGAGTCACCGTCACCGGCCTCCTGCAGGGAGTTCTGTATGTTTTCTCTGCCTCTTGGATTATTTACAGTACTTTTCAAAAGGATGGTATTATATACATCGGTTTTACAATGATCGATTCTACTGTGATCAACTTGTACATGTCAGCCACTTTGTTCAACCTGGGAGCTGGTCAGGCTGTTTTCAGGCAGCGAGCAGAACACATCTGGCTTAGAGCAGCTCACTGCTTCAAAGCACCTCAAGTACAACAGACTGATCAAGGAGCGTGATACTGACGCTCCAGCCAGAAGACCAGGGCTCTGCTGAGAGGAACCGAACACACACAAGAATCTACATGGATGCAAACTTCACCTGACGCTTGGAATACTGTTATAGGAGGTCAGAGCTACTTACATGATTTGTGTAAATATGCATCTATTTATTCATGTGAATAATTTAGGTTTTTATGTCATATACAGTCAGATGATCCTTCAGCTGTAAAACATTATATCTATATCTTTATATATATGTTATATATTTTAATTTCTTTAATTGTTTAATTGTATTTATTCATTTGCATTAATTTGGATTTAATTAGCTTGAATCCTGTTAGAATCAGGTAATATATTCAAATCTAATATCCAAATGTATATGTTCTATTAAAAACTTTAAAAAATATTTGCCATCCTCCTTCTTCAAGTAGTTTAAGAAGTTCTTTCCTTTGATAAAAAAAAAACGTGACTTTGATTACATTCTCTTACAACCTTTAAGTGTTAATCCAACCGCATCTAAGAGAACTGCTTGGATTCTAAATACTTTCTCAACTATTGATGATACAAAAAGATCTAAAGCTGAATATCATGAGCGATAAACACATAGTTCTGTCAATGATTTTGCAATTTGATGCGGGCAGAGGTCAAAACATTGATCATAAGGAGGGTCAATCAATTCAAAATGATACATTCAGGTTCCATCAGAAATAATCCAATATTGCAATCCAGATTTTTTCATTTTGAGAGTTTGTCAGGAGGCAATTTGTCTGGATTTAGCATGAAGACTGCAAAAGGTGAAACATCTAGCCTGGCTCTCAACAAGGTACAAACGTCCAGTTTTCAGCATTTCTCAAAACACAATATTTTGTTTAATTAATCCTTGCACAGACATATAAAATTATACTTTTTCCTTTTTAAGTGTCTAATGTGTTTATTTCTTGGAGACCAACAGTCAGCCACAGTAACTGCAATCAGTCTGATGTTGCCAGGAAAAAAAACGGAGTCGCACAAAAAGTTAAGATAATGTTCTCTAGACAGTTTAAAATCAGATGAAGCAACTGATACCGTGATGATGAATGTCCAGATGTTAGTGTGATTATTGGGGGAAGGATATGGACAGCGCCTGGCAGGCCAACTGTAGCCAGCTACCAGTCCACACACCACAGAGTATCTGCACGGTCCTCCGGTTCCAGAGACAAGTCCCCACAGACGGAGCTCCTGCTTTAGTGCTCATTTGAATGCAGTGTAAAGCTACATTTTTTTTATAAGAATAAGAGAGTTAAATTGATATTATTATCCTCTAGCTTAACACTGCCACAAGCGGTGCCATTCATGACAGAAATAAAAAACAAAAATAGCTGCAATGACGGTATGTTAAACAGGGCATTAGATCAAATACACCTTTAGAATGAAAGCAGATGTGAGAAAGTGTGTAAAAGGCTGTTTGTTTAACCAAAAAGCACCGAATCGATTCTACTCAGGAAGTTCGGCTTACTCGTCAATATTAAAACAGTTGCACGACTTCTTCTGCAGGGAGAAGCTTTCCAAACTTGAGATAATAACTGTAATGATATCATTAGGATGTCTACTGAAAGGCCCGATTGAGTTGCACTATGGAAAACCTGTTTTATTGAAGCTTGACGCACACTACAGACTTTAAATCAGGTAATTGTGTCGTCAAAGGCTCCAATTCTGACCATTCTTGTATATTTTATATTTTTACTTGGTTTGGCTTTTGTGAGTGTACCTGCTTTAAAAGTACAATACTAAATCTTTATATTATCCACATAAGCAACTGTGGGCGGCACGGTGGCGTGGTGGTTAGCACTGTTGCCTAACAGCAAGAAGGTCCTGGGTTTGATTCCGCCCAGTGGCCTTTCTGTGTGGAGTCTGCATGTTCTCCCCGTGTCTGCGTGAGTTCTCTCCAGGTTCTCCGGCTTCCTCCCACAGTCCAAAGACATGCTCTGGGGATCAGGTTAATTGGGGACTTGAAATTGCCCGTAGATGTGTGAATGTGAATGTGAGTGTGAATGGTTGTAGCCCTGCGATTGGCTGGCGACCAATCCAGGATGTACCCTGTCTATCGCCCGAAGTTGGCTGGGATGGGCTCCAGCTCCCCACGACCCTGTGTGCAGGATAAGCGGTTTGACAATGGATGGATGGACATAAGCAACTGTGCATTGCAAATATTCATGATGTGAAAAATGATAAATACATGGAATAGGAAACATGGAGTAATGACCGTATAAATGTCTTTCTGTGGGATTTGCAGGAAAATGTTTTATTTGCATATTTACATTAGAATGTGATGCAAATACTTCCGTTTTGCTACATTGCTCACAGCTGCAGAACCTCAAATGTTTTCTCTGTAAGAGTACAACAAATGAATGAGACCCTGATATGGAAACAGCGGTCAAAGTGAAGACGCACGTGCACATCTCCAGTAATGCACAGAGGAGTCAGGTGCTCCCAGAACTATTTCTGACTTGTTGCCTCACTAAAGGAAAAAAGAAAAAAGGATCCAATAACCTCTGAGGATTCTCCTGTAATCCTTTATTTGCTGAACAGATAACCAGTTCTTAGTTATTGGGCTAAACCGAAGCATATTTCTCACTAGCCTCAAATGTGATGTTTTCCTGTTCAGTAATCGGAAAATTGCCAGATTCAACTAATCTATCACTCATTTGTGGAATTTATTTATTCCTCCCAACCCGACAGGTTAAGATTGTTAATCACCAGCAACTCTGCCTGTCTAAAAGAGATGCTTGGCTGTTTCCAAACGGGTATATTGATGTATATACACTGTAACAAATTGCTGTTAATTTACGGTGCATTTCTAACGGCATCTTACAGTATGTCATATTAACTGTAACATACAGTTAAATTTCCATCCCTTGCTTGTAAATTAACGGCCAATGTCATGAACAAACAGTTAAAGCTGTCAATTTACAATAATAACAGACTACCGTAATTCAACTGCATGTTACATATATTTTATGAAGTGGTGGAAATACACTTACAAGTGCAGTGAATCACAATCCATCTACATCTTTTGTAGGTTAATGTATGGAAGCCCATGTCAGCCACTGAAAAACAGGTCCTGTAAGTTATAATAATGAAATAGTATCTCATGAGATATGATGATGAATTTGACTTACAGGACATTACTATACATGCAGCTGTCACTTTTATCCAAAACAGCCATGGTTTGACATAATTTTATGTGGAGTAATCGGGGGTTAGGGGTCTTGCTCTGGGTCACTTCAACTTGGCACAGGGAGCAGCCAGAATTTGAACCGCCAACCTTGTGCTGCACAGCACACCCTCCCTATCCCATACGCCGCCTTCGCTGTCGTTTCAGTGGCCGGAATGTAAAGATTATAAATATTTGTATTATTCAAAGGCTTCATTGCCTAAAAGTCATTTGAGTGTTGATCGTGACCGACTGCTCCTGAACGTGACGTCCGACGCGTAATCTCAGTTCATCCAGAACACCTGTCAGTGCAGTTCAACATCGGAGGAGTTTCTCATTGCCTCGTCTCTCCAAGTAACGTTGGTAAGTGTTATTTGCCTGGCATGATTAACATTCTCTTTCATTCTCTTTCCTTACATCTTGTCGTCTTCCTCAACTTTGTCATTTTACTATTTTAACAATGACAGTGTTTCTAAATATTTAATTTTGGTTTGTTTTACAGAGGCACTGGATTAAGGGTGTCAATTGAAAGTGTTCCATAGCGTATTGTTGCAGTTAGTTTATCTTGTTCCTAATGATTTTATGATTCATTTTTTTATTATTGTATACATGCGGCATATTTTATGTTTTGATCTTGGTTACAAATCCCGAACATTTTTGTCTTAAAGGCATCTAATAAACTCCAACCACTATGACCAAAATGAGTTTGGTTGTCTTTCTATAATTTGTGGGGAATAAAATGCAAAAACTATACGATTTTAAGTAAACGGTAACATTCTGGTATTTTTAACACAAAAACAGTAATCGTATGGTAAGAAACTAATCCAATATACGACAACATACCGTAAATTACGGTAGGGCACTGTGAATAAAACAGTAAGTTACTAGCGTCGACTGCTAGTAAATTGAAGTTAATTCACAGTCAAATTCGTTCAAGTTTACGGTAACATACAGTAATCCATTTTATGGTAACATAGTGTAAAAAACATTTCCGGAATTATACCGTAAAATAACGGTAAATTTCTGGCGTCCTTGCTGCCAGTAAAATACCGTTAATTTACGGTGAAATTTTTTAGAGTGTACTGAACTGTATATATAGAAAAACAATTGCAGGAATCCAGGTTTTTTCTGTGAAATCCACCAAATCATATCAAATAAACTCAGGAAAGTGAATTCTACCTGTCAGTCAAATACAAATCAATGCTGATCAAATCATTTTTTTAAATTTTGCCTTAATGACCCTTTGTGAATATTGCAATGAAATCAAATGATCCGTAGTGAGCATTAAATACGTTTTACATATTTTTTCATAAGAATATGATTCATGCACCTATTCTGGTTTGCATCAGATGCAAATCCCTCTGTTTCGTTACATTGCACGCAGCTGGATAGCTTTACTGGCTTCACATGTAAGCTCTCTACAAGCGAAGAAGACACCAAAACGGAAAGAACAAAGATTAAAGATGGACTTTCAAACTTATGCCGCACTTAATGGGCCCCTCGCTGTTCTTAACATCGTGACTATTGCATTTTATATTTTTTGCATAATCCGTCCACTGCACGGAGAAAAGATCAAGCAGCCTCTGAAGCTTCTCCTGTGGACTTTGATTGGCTGTACACAAACTTTCCTTTTGTCAGGTTTTGTGTCAGGTGTTACAGACGGCTTTTCTTTTCAATCAGCTCGCAGGTCCAAGATAAATCAAATATTTTATCAGGGGATGATCAGCAGTGTTTCCACCAGCATGACCTCCTCAGTCTGGCTGAACTTCTTCTACAACAGCCAGATTGTACCTGCACACAGTGCTCTCTTCATCTGGATTAAAAAGAATGTCAAATCCATCATCTACGGCTTTTGGATCACTGAAAGGATTTACTGTCTGTTTGACTTTACATCCATGTTTTTACGCCTTACTGATTTTGATGTATCTTTAATCAGCAACAATCTCACGATGGTTGATGACATGTCTGAGAACAATTTCTATGAAGAGATGTTTTGGATTGTGTTTTACACACTGAAGGCCCACTTTGTGTTCTGTCTGTGTGTGATGGTGATGTCCAGTGGTTCTACTGTACTCTACCTGTGTGGACACATGCGTCACATGGCAGCAAACGGACAACCTGCGTCCAGTCCCAGGTTTAGGAATCAGGTGAGAGTCACCGTCACCGGCCTCCTGCAGGGAGTTCTGTATGTTGTCTCTGCCTCTTGGATTATTTACAGTACTTTTCCTAAGAATGATTTATACATCGGTTTTACAATGATCGATTCCACTGTGATCATGTCGTACATGTCAGCCACTTTGTTCAACCTGGGAGCTGGTCAGGCTGTATTCAGGCAGCGAGCACAACACATCTGGCTTAGAGCAGCTCAGTGCTTCAAAGCACCTCAAGTACAACAGACTGATCAAGGAGCGTGATACTGACGCTCCAACCAGAAGACCAGGGCTCTGCTGAGAGGAACCGAACACACACAAGAATCTACATGGATGCAAACTTCACCTGACGCTTGGAATATTGTTATAGGAGGTCAGAGCTACTTACATGTTTTGTTAAAATATGCATCTATTTTATTTATTTAATTTTTTTCTTTTCATGTCATATATACAGTAAGACAACTCCTCAACTCTAAAAAAGGATATCTTTATTAATCTACGTTATATATTTGCATTTCTGCAATTGTTTTATTTCAGCATTTAATCTGTGTTAAATCAGATTTAATTAGCTTGAAAGGATTTAACTGATATAATATGGTATGTATAATCAAATGTATATGTTCAATTAAAAACATTAAAGATAATAAATAATGAAAGTTAAGTTGAAGGGGTTCTTTCCTTTGAAAAAAAAGTGATCGATTGTAGAAAAGAAGGGTTAACATTCAAAATGATACCTTCATGATCCGTCGGAAATATTGTAACTTAACACAATAGCGACCTAATAAATGCATTGAAATCTCTGAATTGTTAGTATGTTTTATTTTTTCATGTTACTGTGTGGGGGATCAAGAATCAAGCTCACTGTGTCTCACGTGTATCTAACATGAATCACATGTATTGTTTCCGTCCAGAGTTCCAATCTAAGTCATCATATTGTTGTCCCTTAAATCTTTCAGGATTCCTGATACTCCTGATTATGAGTTTTCAGACCCTACGTCGAAGGCCCACACCGGTTTGCCTACTGCAGAAACTGATGGTTTCTCAACAACAATTCAGGGCTGTGCGCTCAGTTCGGGCTTTTCACCCTTTTCATCCATGACTGCACACCCATCCACTCCTCCAACACTGTCATGTCATGTGAAGTCTGCCGATGATGCCTCTACAGTAGGACTGATAACAAACAGGGAGGTGCATTACAGACAGGAGGTACAACTTCTGGTTGAGTGTTACTGACAAAAACCTGGTGTGAACCTGGTATGTTGTTGTTGTTGTTGCTGCTGCTGGTTGGCTGAGGGTTATCATGACAATAAAAACATTGTATTCAGTTACTGTAACATTTACAGATATTTTATTGATGTCTATAACTTGTAATGACGTCTTGTATGAGAAAAAGTCTTTCTCATTAAATCATTTCATTGCCATTTGTTTTGATAGTTAAAATAGGAATACAAAAATCATAAGATATTTTGTAGTTACTTATGTTTGGTTTGTCATCATACAATAAGAAAATAACAGAATTACACGACACTAAAATAAAAGCTGAAATGTTTCAATTGTATTATGTTAATGCAGAGCAGTTCACACTTCGTATCACACAAAAGGAGGAAAAGTACATTTTGAGCCCACGTTGGTTGTTTCACCTACAATCAAATTCGTAACTTGTTTCTAACATAATGAAGTAACTTTAGCTCAAGACAGCAATAGCACAGAATACGGGACGTCGACTTGTTTTTCTTCGAGTGCTTTCAATTCGGAGCCTCTAAAGAGACGGTGAAGGCATCACAATTGTGGTCCCGCCCATCGTCTCTGCGCTGCGCTCCGTCCTCTCAGCAGTTGGAGAGTGAAGGCGAGGAGAGGACAACCACATAAATGTCCCCGTTGGACTGCCAGACATATCGGTCGGAGTTGATTTCTCCGGAAAAGATCCGTTAAGGGATTTATTATTATCGATAAAAACTTCACGTTCTATCGAGGTGTCACGTTTTTTTTTTTTACTGGAATAAACAATGTTAAGTCAACGGTTACACGTTACCTCTTCCTCAGGTGAGTAACGTTCACGTTCGACGTGTTAACGCCCGTTATTGGACCCGTGTAAGCTAATGTTTGCGTGTCCCTTATATGTCACACAGTTGAAGAAGACCGTGAATGTCACGCTCGCTTTTAATTTAACTATACACTTAACAGAAGTAACGTTAAGTCACAGCGTTACCTCTGACCCCTGAACGTTACCCAGCCCAAAACAGCCCGCCTTTTACTGTTTGGGGACAAACGTCACGTTATTTTACGTTTTTTTTAGCCCGAGTGATGCCAGGTGACGTTTTTAATCTCGGCCACCCAAGAACAGACGGAGGGGGGGGGGGGTCGATGTGTCTTCGAATCGCTTGAGGTTCGCGCGCGAAGGATGAGAGAAAGACGCAGGTAGTTGGACCCGTTAACCGCACAATGCGTCAACGTCCGCTAGTAGACGTTAATGCGCCGTTTCTCTTCGCTTCAACCGCTCTGCTTCTGTTGTGCCCCCCCCCAACAATAAAGCATTGCAGTGTGTCTCTAGTGGATATCAGTAGGAGAAACGAGACACTCCCATGTTGTTCTCCATCCAGGTGATTGAAGGAGCAGGCTGTGGTCGCTCGCTGCTTTGACCTTCGTGTAGGGGGGGGACGGGGAGGTGGATGATGGCCCCGGCCCTCACCAAAACCCTGAAGGATGGCCACGGGATCCACCTGTCCTCGCCTGCCAATCCGGAGTCTCGCATAATGTCGGCCGACGACGGAGACCTCCAGAACATGTGGCTGAGCTTTTCCCGGTTTCCCCCTCTGGACACGTGTCTCCCCGCGGGCCCCCGGGACGTCCCCGCCGACCCTCTGCTCTCCCCGTGTCCGCAGGCGTCGTCCAACCAGTGCGAGGCGGTGTTCAGCCCCAGCCCCGCCACCCTCCTCGGCCTGCTGTCCTTCAGCAGGGGCCTGCTTGATTCTCACCAGGTGGGCTGCGTCTTCCCAGGTGTGCCGGACATGTTTTTATCCCCCGCCCCCGAGCACAATAGCCAAGATCCTCGCCTGCTGCCGGGGCGCCGTAGTGCCCCTCAATGTGGGCCAGGTGGTGGTGATGGGCATCGCCGCTCTCTTGCCTTCACCAGTCTTCCTCCCTCGCCTACACTGACTCTGGGGAAAGCGGCCGCAGTGGGACGGTGTCCTCCGCGGCCCCGCTGCGGCTGCGTGACCTCCGACCGGCCGGCATCCAGAACCGAGCTGGACGCGGCCGCGCGGGAGCAGCTCCGCAGGCAGGAGCGGCTGCGCGGCCGAGCTCAGAGGCTTCAGATGCGGCTGCGAGGCCTGCTGGGGGAGCACGCGCTGCTGCACTGCAGCCAGCAGCTGGAGGGGCTGAAGAGCCACCTGCGAGCCGGCGGCTCGACGCTCGCGACGGCGGATGAGCCCCGATTTTCTTGGCCGGAGCTCACGGAGTTCAGCAGCTCCGGCGGGGCGATACTGAGAGGCCTGCAGGGGGCTTTGGACTCCGAAGCCACGGCGAGCAGCTCGGACGAGGACGAGGATGATGATGATGAGGAGGACGACGAGGAGATCCACGGAACATACAAGGCTTCAGCTGTGTGAGTACAAGTAGTTGGCCGCATGTGGGACGTGCACCTCAAGGCAGTGAATCACAACCAGCAGGCGAAAAACGTCATCATTGTTCCTTATTTTGAAGGAGTGTGTGTGTTTTGGGAGCCACACTGCGGTAACACAAGTGTCACAGGTGGTCGTTCCAGCTGACTAAACAAACTATAAGGCACAGGATTTAGAACCCCCCCACCACGTGTTCTGCTTGTGAAGTTGAGGCGAACCGTCGGCTCTCACACGGGGTCCGATGCAAAGTTAACCAGCAGGTGTTGAAGAAGAACGTCACCGTCCTCGCCCTGCTCAAACATCCGCGTTGGCTCTTTTTGGGGGGAATTCAGTTGCCTGAACCCAGCTGTGGTTCCAGCTGTGGTTCCAGCTGGAGCGGTCGTGTTCGGTTTAATTCACAGAGGTGGTCTAAGGGGGCAGGGCCACGGAGACGCTGAGCGGGAACTAAAATAATACACGCATGCCGCCTGTGAACTGGAGAGACGGCTCACTGGAGGACTCGAGGAGGACGAGTTCGGTCGCACGTCTCGCTCGGGCAAGTTTGCATACGCGCGCGTGGTCGTCATCCGCACAAGTTTAGTCCTGCCGGCTGCAAAGAGTGTGATGACATTTTTTTCTTTTCCTCAGCTATGCACACACAGGCGCGCTGCAGTCATGCGTTCGACAGACGGGGCGGTTCTCTAAGCCCGCGGGCCAGGAAATCATCCGGGCCGTGCCAGCTTTGCTCCGCCTTGTTCTTGGGGGAAAAATGTTTAGTGTGTGTGTGTGTGTGTGTGGGTTTGGAAACTTGGCTGCTGTAACTTGTGTCACACTGCCCCCCCCCCCTCCCCTCCAGGGAGGCAAAGGAATGAGAATCCTGTGTGTTCCATCCGGTAGGGAACCACAAGACGGTATCAACAAAAATGATCATAATGAGGATTTTGAGCCTGCTTAGTCTTCGCGGGAGCTCCTGTTGATATTGCGGCAAATGTCCACGGATACAAAAACACAGGGGATGAACTCTGTTGGGCTGTAAAAGCCGCCGCGTCCACCTGAATACACAGTCTGGATTTGTTCTTTTTAAAGACGCGTTTATGGCCGTGGCTCTGGGGAGCGTTTTGCTCAGTTAGACGTAGTTCTTCAACACTTCAGTTTGTTTCCCGGCAATAAAACAAGAGCTATTAACAAACCTGGCACACGTTTATTAGCACTGACAACAGGAAGGAGAAAGTCGTGTCTTTGTATTTTCCACCTTGAGGAGGACATCTCCATGCTGGAGGGGGGGCGGGGGGTAGGTCATGTTTTTTTTTTTTTTTCGACTTATGTACAGCGCGACAAATATAAGTCATGTAACAAATATGCGCGTGTGCTTCCTCACTGATGCAGGGGGGCCGTGGTGGGCTCTCCTCTCCTGTCACTGCCTCACTCCCCCCACTGCTTGGTGAAAAGTCCCAGGAATTTTCTCATTGTACAGTTGGAAAGCGCCGCAGGGCCTATTTGTTGTCTCTGAAGGGAGGGGGGCGGTGGGCTCCTTAACACAGGTATTAGCTCTACAAGTAGTCATTAACCAATCATAGGCTTTCTTTTACGTGTGCAAAGTTATAATCATGGGCTAGTAATAAAACCACTACCTCACAACGCCAAAGGTTACAGTCACTACCCCCCCCCCCCCCCCCACACACACCCCTCTTCCCGCCCCGAGTGTATGGCTGCTTGCAAGCTGGCCTAACCTTTTTCACCGAGTGTTTGAAGTAGGGGGGGAGTCCCTCCCCGTGTCACACTGCCATGGCAACTACTGCCGGGCTGAGGCCAGCCATGCACACGCACAGACCAATGCCAACTGGACGGGCTAGCGCCATGGAGACGTGCCATAGGTACACACCAAACCATTCAACCGTGCTTTATGCTGTGGCCCAGATAAGCGCCTGTGCTCCCCCCCCCCCCCAAACACCCACCACCCCACCATCTCCCATGCTGTTGGGATGCTTCACACGTGCTACGTGGCGGGCAACTTGGTTGAAATAGGTCATAAGATGACACCTCTGCGGTACAAATATATATTTTTATTGGCGAGTTCCTTCGTTTTCTTGGCATTTTCCCCCGTTAGCGGCCCAATATGCCAAAGATGTTCTTGTGAGGTTGGGTGGGGGTCTAATCGGCAGAATACTGTAACGCCACCACGTGGGGTTTTGAGTGTCCTTCTCCGCCGTCCTCGCAGCAGCAGCAGCAGCAGCAGCAGCAGCAGCAGCAGCGGCGGTGGGTGTGAGGGGCGGTGGCTGCGAGAGCGAGCCGAGCTGTGCAGCAGATGGAGTTGGTTGCTGCTCCGTCTGGCCGAGCTGGAGGGGAGGATACCGGCGCTGGTGGAGCTGCACAAGCATATCCGCTCTACCAAGGTAAGATGAACGGACGTTCCGTAACATAACATATATGCCATAACATATTACGGGCTATTAGTCCTGATCGTCCGACACTGTGGTTAAACCACGCTAGAGGAAGGCGTTATAAAGCAATGCAACCGACCCTCATGGACTGTTGTCGCTATGAACGGCAGAATGTTTCTGAGTTAAAAATGCCCCCTTGTGTTGACCCCCATCGGTGGTTTGTGTGTGCGTCTCAGGGCGGTGTGGTGCTCGCGGAGGCCCAGCCGCTGACCGACGGACAGATTCAGCAGACCCTGCGGAGAGAACTGTCCGGCCGGTCCTGCTCGGCCTCGGATGCTGACGCTGAACATTGCAGCCCGATGAGCCTCCTTCACAACATCGAGAGACAGGTGGGAGGCACGAGCTGGCGCGCACACCCGCAATGCAAGGGCTGTAAGAGGAGAGAATCCTTTTGAAATCTGCTAGCTCGTCAAACATACATATTTGCTATGTCTGGGGAAATTTTCACCCTGATAACATCAATAATAAAACCAGCATCCTCTTTGGGAATCCAGTGTTGTGTGATTCCTTTCAAACACACAGCAGTTTCCCTGCAAACCGTAATCACTTACAGCGAGCAAAATCAAGACACCGTGGGGGGGTCTTCCATCCCTTTCCTTGGATGGATGGCTTTCCCACTCGCTGCTCAGGCGACGAGTCGTGTTTCACACTAAAGTTTCATTAATCACTCGCATGAATCAATCATTATATGGATGATGTCTGTATTGCAGAGTGCTCAGCTCAGCCAGTTTGTCAACAGCCTGCTGACTCCCCTCTGCTTTTCACCGCTATCTAAACCACCCAAGGGAGGCTTCAGGAGGTAGAGGACACACACACACACACACACACACACACACACACACACCACATGTGGGGGCAAGTCACTCTCTTCTGCAGTAGATCATTTGCAGCTGAATGAATCAGACACGGGACTCTTAAATTATGCTAGATTACACGAGACACCCTTTAAGGAGAAGTAGACCATGCATGGGTGTATTGATAAATGACAGATCCGAGTCCCAGGCAGGGTAACCGGTTGGAAACAGCTCGGTCGGCCCCCACTCTCTGGCCCGACGCGAGTCATTCTCTTGCCTCTCTCCTCCCTGCAGCCCGGCTCTGAAGATAAAATCGACATTCTGCTTGTGTATGCATTGTTTTCTAGTACTTGGTCTCAGAGAATCACTTAGACAGACATCTCAGCTCGATTCATATCCCTGACACGTCCAAGACCTCACCCGATCTCGCCCCCACAGCGATCGGGAAGGAGACCGCGCGTTTGAGCCCGTAGGCTCTAAGAGAAGGAGACCGGCCACCAGAAGGCTCTCTAAGAACGTGTCGTACGTGTGCGCCCGGACCCGACCTCTGGTCACCTACCACAAGCCTAAACTGTTCCCCTTCAGCTCCTGCCAGCCCAGCGACCTAGAGGTAGGTACACATGCAGTCTGTCCAGCTGCTATTTCTTCCACAGGCTTATTCTTCAACCGTTGAGTATGTGTCCCGCTGAAGAAGCCGCGAAAGATATTAATTTGTTTATTCAATTGAATCTATTCTCCTAGCCATGGGAAAAGCAGATTCATGTTGTTCTAATCAGGATTCAGTTTTGGAATGCCGTACAACTAATCAAGGTCCTCAAATTAAACAGAATTAATGTTCAAACTGCACATTTCAATCAATCCATAAAATCAGTTTTCAAACGAAGAAGCGCGTGTGTTATGTTGCCTTGTGCCTGCTGGATGTGTAAATAATGAACCAATTGTGTCCCACATTTCTAAAATAATTATTTTCTAACTTTGTTGTGACTGAGCTTGTCAGAGCGGACTTTGAATCAACGGCACCTCACGATTGACACGTTAGGTGTGATCCCCAACGAGCTGTTCTTTAGCTCATATGCAAACATAGAACATGTCAACGTGCCACACCATCACGGCAGAGTCTCAGCCCCTCGCTGAACACTACCCGAGCATACAGCCCTGAGGGAGATCAGCTATTATGGAAATAAGCAGCACCCCCCCCCCCCCCCCCCCCCCCTCTCATGTGTCAGGACTCCGGGCGGCCAGCGTCTACCATCTCCTCTCCTCTCTCGTCGTCCTCCTGTTTGTGTTGCTCGTCTTGGGATCCTTCGGCCCTGTGCTCCGATGCAGACTGCTGCTCCAGTCGGGCCCCGTCCTCCAGGACCTCCAGCGCCTCGCTCTCATCCGGTAGGAGAAAGCGGTTCACGAGGTCGGCTGCGTAGGAAGAACTGGGAACTAGTGCACCATCTTTCTTCTATCATCTAGCGTTTTGTGAAACGTGTAGTTTGCAAATCGACGTCCGCAGCGCACAGGATGAGCCGCGCAGAAGCATCGATCAAAAAATATCCGGCGGTTATTTTGAGCGCTCACCTGAAATGCCCCTCCTCTTCCAGACACTCGTTGGTCCCACCGCTCCAAGAGACTCCCGGCCAGAGAAGTGTGGTCCCAAAGGCCTTTGTTCATCTGTGCCCAGCCATCCGATCAAGCGCATGGATTCAGCTCCACGCCACTGCACAACAGTAAGAAGCTGCCTTTTACCGGTATTGATCTCACACCATGTCGAGCTGCCACGGCACACAAGCACACCGGGAGCTGTTAAAACGCGCCATGAGCCGCTCCGTTGTCGTAGTCGACCGATGGGGAAGATGACGGGTGGAAGCACGCGCACTTATTTATGGAACCGACGGGAGCGTCGGCGGCTCTTGATCCGCTCCTTCTTTGTGCCGGTGGAGCGGCGCCGAGGTCTTTGTCTTTGAAGTCGATGGTAATTTAATGTTAATGCAAAGAAAACGCTGCCTGCTGCAGCATCACAGGCCCAACTTTGTTATTAGAAGTGCTGTAACTACATTACTGTCGGCGCTTTGGTCCCCTTTTGCTCAGATGCAGCCCAAAATATTGTTATAATTCTCTCAGTTTATTCATTCAAAGTTATTATGAATATATGATATGTGAACATTTTAATATAGTGTTAAAATCTATATGTTTGTAGATTCCAATGACTTTAATAGTTTACATAAATGTACAGTTTTTAAACAATAAGCGAATAACGATTACCATCATTGTGTAGCATCATGAGTGGCTCCTAACACATGTCAGGAGCCCCACTGGGTCCGTCCAAGGCAGAAGTAGGTCAAAATAAAAATCCTTTTGCATTCCACCGGACGTCAATATGTGTCTCTTTACATTAGCCTGAAGCTAGTAAATGCTCATTGACGTCTAGCAGCTGTGGTTCTAGGAGCTCTAAGTGCTCCTTGCTCCCACGACTGTCCACGCTGTCGATTAATGGCCCAATGCGGTCGATGACGTGTTGATTTTCAAGCGTCCGCTGTTCGCCCAGGGGCCGGTGATTGAACCGTATGTACCAGACGGACCGTTTGTGTGGAGTGTAGAGAGTGAGGTAGGAGACCCAAAGGAGGCCCATTGAATACGTTGCTCGCCCCCCCACCACCGGGTCGATCGGCCTGTCGGCTTGAATGGTTGTTTAGCAGAGAAAGGAGTCACGTAAACACCACCTAAAACCATGGAAACACATTTCTTATCATAGCTGATTGTGGCTGAAGCAGAACGAGATTACACCAACAGTCAAAGCAAGGAACGGATGGAAATGTGAGCCGGGTAATAAAGACTAATGACGCAAATGAATCAATAGTTCACTATGGTAGCGGTTTGTACAGCGTGAGAATGGGGAGCACTGTGATTCACTGCGATTGTGGGAACGAAAGGTGGATTCCAGGCGTCCGTCAGTTCACTCTTTTTTTTCCGACATTGAAATTCGTTTTAAACTGGCAGCCGTTTCCAGTCATTGTTGACAATAACAACAAAGGCTTAAAAGATGCATGTGTACACAACCATGTGATTTTTTTTTTTTTTTAGTTGAATGAATTGCGATGTCTCATGTCGTGGAGCCAATCGGAAGAGACGTCTGGCATTTAGCCACACTGTGATTACTGCAAATAAAGCTGTTGCCGTGGTGCGAGCTAGAAATAGGAAACAAAGAGGCGGTCAACTGCTAAAAGAATAGGACCAACGGTTAAACATTAGCTTTTGTACACTTCAACCAAAGCGTGAAATCACTGAGGAACCGAAAGGCAATTTCGGGGTGAAAGGAAATTCCTGTGTGTGTGTCATTTATAGGTCGCACATCCAAGCAGCATGCGAGGCGTCCCAAAGGAGTTCTGGGTCTGTCGCCTATCCGGACGGCCGGCTCTGCTCCGAGTCAACACAGGAGAGCCAACCAGAGGAAGAGGAAGAGACAACACATCCACAGGCCGACAGAATGTGTGTTCACCCCGCATGCCACATTAACAGTGGATCAGTTTGGGATTAGATGCCTGAAGGGAAAACTCTCCATCAAGAGAGGAAAAAAAGACCATCACCAAATTACATTTTTTTTGGATACTAGCTGCGTTTTTAATGGAGTCTCTGTTTCAGCCCAACAATATTTATGTGCCGTATTCAGATGAAGAAGACGTCCTGTACCAGTTCTGTGACCCAAACACCTCGGATGAAGCGTTCGAGGAGAGCTACACACAGTTCTCACGCAAGAAGACCTCGCGGGTAACACATGCTAAGTGACGCACAAACTGTGACGTTTACCCCCACACCTGACCTCAATGAGCCGTGATCCTGAACCCAGGTCAAGATAATACATTAAACTAGTAAAACAGACCGTTTGATTAAAAAAATAATAATGCAAAAGCACTTCTTGGCTTTTCTTGATAAGTGAAATAAAAAAGAAAAAAAAGAAAAGCTTGTCAGTCTACAGAAAACCTGTGTGGTGCTGTGGATGTATGTAAACACTCCAGAGTCATCGGCGTAAACTGTCCCACCTTTTTCCTTTTTTAGGGCTTTATTCGTAAGCGCCAGGGAGAGAGTGTGTACAGCATCGACAACATCGTCATCCCCATGGCTCTGGCTAAAGTGGAAAAGCTGCCGTACAAAGACATCCTGACGCCCAGGTGTGGAACAAAACGTCCTCCAGTGGAGTCACACACAGTTCCTACGGTGCTTTTGGAAAATAAATAGTTTTTTAACAGCACATGGAATTTACTCAGGCTTTTACTAATCGACCACTATTCCAAGTGGAATGAAGCACGCTGCCACCATCATTGTCCTTCATCTCTAAGTCTTTCTTTCCTTACAGTTGGCGGGAGATTGACGCGTCATCTCTGATGACCAGGGAGGCAGAGAAGAATGAGGAGGAGGAGGTAGACCATCATCCTGTAGCACAGGAGCTGTTTGTTGTGATCTGTGAAGAAAATACCATCTTCGTGTGTGTGTGTGTGTGTGTGTGTGTGTGTGTGTGTGTGTGTGTGTGTGTGTGTTCTCAGGTGGAGGACCTCGCCAACGAAGTGTTTGCACAGAGACACCTGGACTTGGAGCAGAGGGAGAAATTACGCTGGTCGTGGGGGAAAAGAAAATGCTGCGGGCCTCCTAAAAGGTGGAAACACAAACAAAAATACTCACACAGGCTGAGAAATGAGACGGTCAGGTGGAACATCAGCTGGTACCAAAGCCGGAACTGCGTCCGGTCGTTGTGATCAGAAATGTCGGGCAGTGTTTGTCCCTTTTTCGAGCTTTTATCAGAAGATTTGAACAAAGCGACACAGCTGATGTTGTAAATCCTAATCCTGCTCTCTTTGCTGACTGCACCGTCCACCATGGCAGACTTTCTCTGTTCCCCTCCGGGCTCCATTCACTGGTGAAGTTTCATGGGGTGCGCTTGTCTTGTTTTTTTTTTGTCTCAGCAGCAGGTTGTCAGACGGTTGGGGCGGGACGTGCACGTCGGGAGAGGAGAGCTCCGTGGAGTTGGGTTGTGCTCAGGTGGATTCTGGTGAACAGCAGAGCTCAGAGGAGTGGCTGGTAAGATTCAAAAGCCCCGAACGAATATCTGAGTGCGGCTTCTTCAGGAGCCGCCGGAGGGAACCCATACTTCTCATACTAGTCCTACACAGCAATTCTTCTATTTGTACCTCACAGTTGCTGTTGAAAGGAGATTCAGAAGTACACTGCTCACAGATTTCTTCAACCGCGGTTACGGTTGGATATTTTCCGTAACATTCGCCGTCAAAGATATGTCTGTTATTTGTGCCTCAGACGAGGAATGGACAAAGTAGCGAAGCTGGCGCTGCAGACTAATCAATACTCTCTGAGTCATACTGTGAGTTGAACAGACTAAACGCATCCTCGAGAGCCCACACAGATACTTCTCCACTCGGCCCCAGTTGATGATTCCCTGATTGCGGTGCTCTTTGCCACTTCCCTTTTGATCAGAGAAGGAATGAGTAGCCACTTAAACCAGACTGTCCACATCGACCGTCTCCACACCACAAATGTCCCCCACTTCACTGATGTTCCAGCACCCATTCAAGCCTTGATTAATGCAGGGGCCGGAGTTGGATTTCTTTTAAACCGACATCCGAGCCATTCGGCCTAATGACAGTGAGTTTTGGACACTATGTCACCACTTGTATGGATCTAATTAGGATTTAAGCATGTGTAACGATCAATAGATAATTGAGTTATTGATACACTTGTTATATTCTTGAAAGTGATACATACAACACAAGTAGTAAACTGTAAAACGTGAAAATATTATGTTCAATTTCAAAACTAGCTAATTTCCATGATATGACCTTTGCCCTCCTGCAGCCTCAGGCCCCCTGGGAGCCACGAGTGTTCCCTTTGGCGGCGGGCAAGGCGGACGCTCTTCTCTCCGATGAGCTGGGCGGAGCCCTGTCAGAATGGCCTCAGCGTGGCTGTGCCTCCTCCACGGTGAAAGACTGCAACTCCTGTCCGTCCCCAGCGCTGTCCTCTGGCGCCACGCTGCCCCCTGCTGGACAAAGCTGCAGCAGCACACCCAGCGGCAGCTGAGGCAGCGGGGCCTTCGGGTTCTACATGTGAGTTGGGAAATTGAGCGAAGCCCCTCTTGGGACCACACTTCTCTGCTGTGCTTATGAAGATCGTCACCAATTTATTCACCTTGTTTGTGCTTTATGAATTCTCCCATAAAAGTTATAATAGTTCTAATAAAACCATTTCGTTTTAATGAATCTAATAAAACATATAAGACATTATTAATGACAATAAATAAACATAGTAATTTATTAATTTGTACAGTTTAGTTAATAATTTTGTTTTTTCAATCATTCAATAATTATTTAGTAATTGATTTAATTATCTATGATTGCATGGAAATTATCTATGATTGCATGGAAAAAAGGGGGCGGCACGGTGGCGTGGCGTAGCACTGTTGCCTCACAGCAAGAAGGTCCTGGGTTTGATTCCGCCCAGTGGCCTTTCTGTGTGGAGTCTGCATGTTCTCCCCGTGTCTGCGTGGGTTCTCTCCGGGTACTCCGGCTTCCTCCAGTCCAAACAGTCCAAAGACATGCTCTGGGGATCAGGTTAATTGGGGACATTTTAAGATGTGTGAATGTGAGTGTGAATGGATGTATGTCTCTGTGTAGCCCTGCGATTGGCTGGCGACCAATCCAGGATGTACCCGGTCTATCGCCCGAAGTTGACTTTCCACACGTGACCCTGTGTGCAGGATAAGTTTGACGATGGATGGATGGATGCATGGACGGATGGATGGATGGATGGATGGATCGATGCATGCAATTAGTAATAGTCACACATGATTTATTAATTTGTTAATGGTTTTTATTATCATTAACCAACCCTTAATTAATTAAGTAATATTGATTATGCAGGAAGTGGTGGTTTTGACAGTTTCTCAAAAGTTAATATTTGTTAATTGTTTTAATTTTTCTCCCAGATCTCCTCATGCTGGAACCACAAGGAGAAAATTCGCCGTGGGAACATTTAATTAGGATATGTATCAAGTAATTAGGATACTTGATACATTCCAGAACATTTAATTGATGATATATGCTGATTGCTTTATTGGTGTACTTGTTAATACTTGAGTATTGAAAGCATAACTACCGTAGCTTCCGCTACACAGGTTTTAATATATAAACGGTGCTGTATGTAAAGAGATGTGTACCAGCATAACCCCACTGTAGTCTCAGGTTTGTATACTGTTTCTAGTTGACACTTACTATTTATTTTCACAGTTGTCTTAAAAAGTCCATATATGAATACTTTAAAAAATACGCATATTTATTTACACAACTTTTACTTGATTTACATGTACTTTTTGTTTTTAGTATTTTTTATCTGTTGATGCTATATTTGGTATATATTTTTATGAAATGTATTAGTAAACATTTGCCAGCCAGAACATTTACAGAGTCTTCTTGTTGCTGTTGGTGACGATCACAGGGATGTAAAAAAAGAAACCCATCAGGTTTTCTCTCTGGAGGAAATAGGAGTATAATTCTGATTTGCAGGTATGAACACAGATCAAGTCGTAGAAAATACAAATCCATAACACTTCCTACTATTTATGTTGTAGATGTCTTCTGACCGTCAGCAACTCTAAAGAGATGGACACTCTTAAGTGAAGCATCTGATTATCCAGAAGACAGTTTGTTCTTTATTTCAGTCACGTGTGAAATGTCTTGCCGAGTGTACTTTAACCGCCATAGACAGATGTGAGGTCGTTTCAGAGATTTGGGAGATTTACATTTATGGAGGTCAGAGCTTTTTAGGGGCACAGACTCTGTGAAACAGCTCGTACTTTGATCCCGTATGCATGACCCCGTCTTATAATATCCTCCACATCTACCAGGGGGCCTGATGGGCAGATGGTGGTCAAGGTCAGCCCGCTCATCTTCATGCATGTATGTCAGTTGCTTTTCGTTTTAGTACCATGGATGAGAGACCGGGTGCCCAGAATTAGAAACTCAATCACATAAAAGAAGATAAGCAGGCAGGAGTAACTAGCATTTAGATGATTCTCTAGCATTTATTTCCATTGCTATAGATTCTGCTGGAGAAAATCTTAATTTTACTTCAGATTATATAAAGTATTTTCTGTATTCTTGGAAAGCAGCATGTTCTATTAGGAAATGCTGTGTAAAAGATGCCGGATGGCGTACAAGCAGAAATCGTATACTTTCTATCGGACGTTTACAAAACAGCTGCCAACAGGTCCTTGTCCCGGTTCTGTGACCGACAGGGTTTCTCACGTCTCCATTAGAAGTGAGTGATAGAGCACTCCGTCTTCTCCTGTAGGAAGTCCACCTCGACTCTGCCCGGCCACATCTGTCTGATCCCGATCGCTGGCACTTCAAATGAGCCTCTGCAGACCACGGGGGGCCATGTTCTTTTCAGGGGCCAGTTTAAGTCAGTGTTAAAACAGAATGCCTCAAACATCTGTTTATCTGGAATGAACATGCTAAACTGGTGATAAATTGTTCAGTGCAGCTACAAAGACCAGCACTATGATACATTTCCACATGCTTGTAGCTACAGCAGTTGCTCTCTGGAGGGTGCTCTTGCATATTTAAGATCTTCTTCAATAACCCTAGATGGAGTTAAATGTCATGGGACACTATGAAAAATGAGTGTCTGATTTTATATACAACTGTTCAATCAAGTGCATTTGGAATCTTGTAATGGATGCTTCCCCATCTGTCCGTGCACAACCTTCATCTTTACTTTTATAGGAACTGACTTCAAAATAAGAGCAAAATTCTCGTGAACGTAAAAAGACATTTCTATATAATGTCAATTGTAGTCTATGTTACAGATTAATTAAAATATCACAATAAAACAAATAGTAATACAAATTGAATGAATGAAAAATAATATATTTTATGAATAACTTTAAAAACTAATAATTACCGCATGCATTTCATTTTGGAACTTTGCTCTTATTCTGAAGTTTCTTCAGTCGCTTACCGTAATACCCAATATATACTTTCGCGCTTGACCGCAGATGAAAACTGTTGGCGCGCCTCACCGTCATTACTAACCCGAGCACAGCAGACAAAGTCCCGGCGCGACTAGTTCAGTCATTACGGTTAAACGCAGGCTGCGGAGCCTCTTGTGTCCGACAGACCCGGAGTTGCTCTCACAGACACCGCAACGAACAGGTAAAAAATTCCCAACGGGCTTCTTTATTCGTCGAACAAATTGATGATACGAGAGAATGTGTATGAATGGCAACAATTCTACAAACAATTGTGATATTGACGGGCGGAGTTGTACTTCAACCCGACACTGACTGACCATTTCAGCGAGCGTTGGAGCTGAAATGATGAGGTGCACCCCCCCACCCTCTTGGAGAAAGGGCGCATTGTTCCTCTCTAGCAGAACTGGTCCTGGATTCTGGCTTCTCATGGTTCTGTCTCATCTTTGTGTTCAGCCAGGTTTAAATGAGCGATGTGCCCGAATTAAGAGTCTGATTTTGAAATTGCGTGCGGATCAACAGATCTCTGACTGATAGGTAAGCCTGATCGATTGCCTTCGGCTATTCTTCTTCCAATTATGCACCTCCATGCTTTTTTTTTCTTCAAGTATTGAATGTCTGCATTGTGCTACTTAAAGCCTTTGCCTATTGCGGTCACTGCGGGATGTCGCCTTGCTGCGGCAGCAGTGCGAGGCTATGTGTGTGTGTGTGTGTGTGTGTGTGTGTGTGTGTGTGTGTGTGTGTGTGTGTGTGCGCGTGTGCGCGCCTGCAGCGCATTATAGAAAGCTATGTCTTGAGGTCACTGTGGCGGTGGGGGCATTGTGGACAAGACCTTATGGAAATGTAATCGTGATGTACAATCTGAACAACGCGGGCCTGATGACAGCCGGAGAGCTCTGCAAAAATGTACGCGTAAAATACAGGTGCTGAGTCATATGGCCGGCCTGGCCCGTCTCTGATTGCATCCACAACGTAAAGCAGACCGTGTGCGTGCTTGTTATTGTCATCACTACCCTGGGTTTCATGTAAAATGCAGCTGGTGTCATTTGAAACCTTCAGAAATGAAAGCTGGTTACATTAAGACGGGAACCTGTTCATTTGACACACGCTTCATAATAATCCTCAGAGCAACAAGCAAAGGTCGTTTACGTCGCACTGAATGGATGCTAGGCAGTCAACTCAAACATGATAGACGGCTCACTCAGTACATGCAGTTTTCTGTTCAATCCCATTTACATAAAAGGGGCCGGTTATTGATTTCCCTTTGTCACATCCACTTGCCCCCAGTGTGCAGGCACATTGGAATGCCTGATGCGTTCAGGGGGGGCATTGAGTCATGAACGGTGAGACAAGCAGCTCAGAGCTCCTCCTCGCCAAAGGGAGAGGGGCTCATGCTCCCCGAGGACCGGGCTGCTCGCCCATCGATTTCTATCATTAGGTCTGCTGTTTGCCCGCTGTAAGTGTTGCAC
Source organism: Gasterosteus aculeatus (assembly GCF_964276395.1). Taxonomy (NCBI): domain Eukaryota; kingdom Metazoa; phylum Chordata; class Actinopteri; order Perciformes; family Gasterosteidae; genus Gasterosteus; species Gasterosteus aculeatus. The sequence goes on along the minus strand of NC_135704.1, from coordinate 13,445,348 downwards.
ACAGGATCTGCTCTTGATTGATTTTTTTGTTTTGTTTTGTTGAGCGGCTATCGCTGTTTCCATCCCGACCTGTACGCAAGATTTATTTGGTATGCTTCTTTTGACACATGCAATGGGCCTGCGCATCACAGCCTTTTCCCTTTTTACAACCAGACAATCTGTAGATTATTGTTTGCAACCTCTGTCTGTGTGTGTGAGTGTGTGTGTGTGTGAGACCATGCTACTGTAGAAAGACCCTGTTTGGCGCTGAATACTCAATGTAGGTTTTGTTAATGTCAGTGACCAGATATGCTGAGCAGGCTGAGCTCACCGACTTGTGTTTTTTGGTGAGGCCTGAGAGGGGAAGTGGACCTCTGAGACGGTCTTTACAGCTATGGGCCTGTTCCTTAAGGTAGCAGAACCCCCCTCAGAACTCAACATAGTACTAACTTTTGGGAACTAATTGGATAGCAAGTGAATACTCGCATTGCATTTGTGGTCTCTATCTGAGGTAATGAATCGGTGGCCGTGTTGTGTGGTTGATAAATTAGGAGGTTGGATTGAGACCCTCAGTCAGATATCAGAGCGAAGAATCAGGAGATGAACCAGAGAACGGAGGGTTTTCTGATGAAGTGGACTTTATCTGTTTCTATTGTTTATGTCAATGTATTTATTGGGATTTTAATTTGTACATTATCAATGAGGATGGATATATAGGGTTTTTTCTTCTGAATAGATTAAACAGAAATTGAGTGTCTTGCACAGCCTGGGATTTTAGTGTAATTAGGAGTGGGCTGATAAAGCCCATTTGTCATAGAAGATTGACATTGCATATTAATCACAAAATAATCCAGATTAAGTGATGCACAACAAACCAAAAGATAAAAACTGGAATGAAAGACAGGATTTAAAAACGTTAACAGAAGAGAGGTTTTAATAGCGAGGCTTTAACTATTCTGGATACTAAAAATCTCCCTTTAATTTAGGAAATAAAAAGTTGTAATATGGTCAGATTATCTCATTAATAGCAAAACATTCAATCAAGGCCAATTGTTTATTTAATTGGTAACCAGTTAAGGGAGGCTTGTTTAGGGATGACTGGACCCCGTTCTTAGTCAGTTTTTAGACTCTCACAGTCACAGAAAATATACCCCAATAAAGCTGCGTCTTGCTTATCCCATGAATGACTTTTATCCTATTTATAAAATGTTGCCAGCTGTGAATGGCTTCACTGAAATTCTTGGAGGGCTATTGAAGAGAAAACAATCAACAATTTGATTTTGGTCACACTATTTCCGGGGCGGCGGGGCGCGGCCGGGTCAGGCAGCGCTGCAGCAGGCCGGGTCGCGGTGGTTTGGTGCCGCATGCTGTGCGTCAGCTTTACGTAAGCCGAGTGTGTCAGCGAGACGACCTAATCCTGAATCCTACAAAGACACTTAGTCGGCCCGGCACACACAGTGGAAAATACACAAACGGGAAGTCCTCGCTTTTCACGTGGCAGGATTGACGTAGGCTCTGTGTGTGTGTGTGTGTGTGTGTGTGTGTGTGTGTGTGTGTGTGTGTGTGTGTGTGTGTGTGTGTGTGTGTGTGTGTGTGTGTGTGTGTGTGTGTGTGTGTGTGTGTGTGTGTGTGTGTGTGTGTGTGTGTGTGTGTGTGTGTGTGCGTGTTAGAGAGAGGCACAGGAAATAGATGAAAGCTCTTTGTATGAAAGAAGGGAGACATTGGGAGCTTTGGCAGCAGCAGCAACACACACTCTACCCAGCATGTCTGACAGCTAGCTGCCACACCCCCCGTCTCCCCCCGGCCCCCGTCTCCCCTCCCTCACATCTCTCTGCCTGAGTGAAGTCCTCCAGGTTGTTAGGATTAGCCTGTTGCTCAGCCCGCTTATGCGATAGGGAGAAGACGCTCTTATTCTTTCATCAACTATTTCCATTTCTTGGTAATCTTCTGATTGTTGTCTTTAATAAGTACGACTGCCTTGTGGTGCTCGAAATGTCTAACGCTGAGAACCAGTTCTGTGTAGAACACGCTCTGTGTCAGGGTGATTGCTTTCAGTCATCTAGTGGCGGCAAACTGCCTTGACTCCAGTACTGAGATCCAGGGTTAACTCGCTCGTATTTGCACTTGAAGTTGACCCCTCCTCAAGGGTAGGTCAGCAAGCGCAAATAAATAAACAAAGTAGAATACAGGGACCATAAACAACTAGCGTGTCGTTGATAAAATGCATGGCATCGTACATTATCTGGCTGGAACAATTTAATGTCTCCACCCAAAATCAGGCCAAGCTTTTTGGTCAGTATGCAGTATAATAGAATTTGAGGAGCGTGTAGTCCTTCGTGGTCAGTGTCGGTGTTCCTGGGCGTAGTCGGTTCTTCACAACTTGGACGGTTCATAAAGGATTTGATAGTAGAAAACATCAGCCTATTTATGGCTTACCTGAGGTGGTAATGAATATGATGGATTCAAGTTAAATGGAAGTCATGGCCACTGTGGACTAGACTAAACATCATTTTAAAGGTTCCATAATCCAATGTTCTGGAGGACTTTTCAGATGCCATTAAAATGCAGATGGACTGCATAATGCTCACCTCAGTAATTGAGTTATTTGAGTCCTATTGACCAGTCAAACTAAAGCAACGTTCATATTTGGCATGGCTCTCCTCACCGGCCCTGGATGTCCGCTTCGTCCACTCCGTCCACAGTGGAGTGAGCAGTGGTTGTTAAGAGTCTCGTCGTGCTTTTAATCTTCATCCTTTATGACCGAAGGGAAAGTGGCTGTCCAGCTAACTGACTTTCAGTTCTTGGGAAACTGAGGCCAGTTAAAGCCAGTGCGAACAACTCTTTCCGTCTTCCACTCGGCTAAAGCTAATGGGTATACAACAGCGTCCCGAAGCTCCGGCTCAAGATGTGGCATCAACTGAGAAGTCTGATACCTGCACATATAGAAAAGGCAAAGTAATATTTTCATGTTTCATGCCAGGTCTCAGTGTATATTGATTGCCTGAGAACTTGTTGAGTTCATGTTGTATGGAAAACTAATAACCTACCTGCTGTCAGCCTGCAGATAGCAGGTCAGCTGACATTGCCTGTTGGTGGACTCGCGCTTCACCAACAGAAGAATATGCGTGCGCATTTTGTGACAGGACTTGCTTGAAAAACGTATGCGTTCCCGCGGCGTGTCGGTGCAAAGAAAGGCAGCAAACACACAAATAAATGCATATAAGACGCGAGGAAAAATTGTGAATGGGGAGTTTATTTCAGCAACCAGTCTGATGTCACCAGCGTATGAGACATACAGAAGCAATTTAGACAGAGCCGCGTCCCCTGGAGCCAACAGCACACGACAAAGCTCATAGAAGAACACGTGTGGGCTGAATCCAGAAAAACACCAGGGTGAGTCACAGCTCAGCGAACTATTCTCCTCTCCTGTCAGAAAGTTCTTATCTGGGCTCTTTTTTATAGGGAGAGGTAAGAAATAGATTTTTTTTTAAAATTCAAATTGTATTTGTTTGGTAAACTTTTTTAAATTCTCCTTTTTGCATGACATAGCACGGGAGCTACTGGCTCTTTTTCAGAAGAGTGTGTTTGGTACCAAATGGCTCATCAGAAGAGAACTTTTGGAAATGTAAAGGAAATGATTCAACATGACAATCACCATCTGACGCTTTATAATTCAGCAAAGAAAAAGATATGTGGTGTATAACAGAAAATTAATGAAAAGCAAATATTGTAGCACATTATAATTGGGGAACCAACCACCAGGTTAGAAACACATATGATTAATGGCCTCTTATTGACAGCTGAACCGCCCTCATCCTTAACAATTATAGGCCTGATACAAGACAGTATATCAGCAAACCGATTCAGCATCGAGCAAACCCCCCGCGGCATTTCTGAACGTGTGAGCAGTGGACACACAGCGGGACTCGCCTGGCTCATTATCGGAGATCCAAAACCCCCGAGAGGACAGAGGAAGACAGACATCGTCCCACAGAGTTCCCACCCAATTCTCACCACCCATCACATCCTCCAACCGGGGTTTAAAAATGAAGCGGGTATCAGTCCCTCGTCACCAACGTCCGCAAGCCTTCCCTCTACCCTTTTCCCTCTTGCATCTCCCCATCGGGAGTGAATGCACTAATGAAAGGCGTCACAACCTGATCGCAGCCCATCCAGCCATCAGAGACATCTGCTCAATCAATGTGCAATAATCTATTTTAATAGCCGAATAAAAGAAAAAAAGAAAAGAAAAAAAAGAGTTTTGTAAGCTTACGTAACTCGCTTTGTCACGATGAATGCATCTGGCCCCACTTTTTATGAAATGCTTTAATGTTACTGCCCTTCTCCTTATAATGGCTCTTCTCGATGAAGTGCGGAGGCCGATGGCGACGCCCCCCCCCGAGGTCTGCCTCGCGGGGCCGACTGAGTGATAGCGCCGCAGAGGGAAAGAAAATCTTTGTTTTTCTTGCTCGACTAAATGAGAAAACAGGCGTAGAGCACTCAAGGGGGGATGGCACATTATCACCTTTTCCACCCGCAGCAAACGCACGTCTTGGGTAATGGCAATTATGACAGTCAATTTTAGTCGTAAATGCTGCTGAGATGTGTTAGAGGTTGTTCACGCCGGGGATAGTCGGAGAGGAATTTAGTCCCATTAACAACAACGGGGTTAATCGAAGGTCATTACCCTCCAGATTATTAAAACAAAAAAAAAAGTCAAACCAGTTTGCTGTGAAACAAGCTGCCGGGGTTAAAGTTTTTGTATAAAAAAAGGACTAAACGGTGAATCATCATTTGGCCACAGCTGACATGTGATTCTGTTTTTTTCCCAGTTTACCACCATATGGCTGGAAGTGTCACCAGACGCTTTGTAACGTGTGTGCTCTGCGCTTCTGAACTTGTTGGGAGTTCTGCGGGACTTCGGAGCGTGAGCGTAGACCCCGAAAAGCAACATAAAGGATTCCCTTATTGTTCTGAAGTGTTGCGCTTCATCTTTGGGGAAGCAATCAATTCCTACACGCATGCAGACCCACACACAGAGCAAAGCACACACTAACACGCTGAGACACACACAACACAAACATCTCAGATGATGTGACTCTTCGTTCTGGTAGTTTTTTTCGCATTCTTTTGAACGCTGCGTGTCGTCCTTGGTGTTCTTCTGTTTTCCTCCTGACACGTCGCTTCAGTATGACTGTAACCGATCTCCACCCAGAGCAAGATCTACACCATAAAGGTACCGGCTTTTATTCTGATTCATCCACTCAGGCTCAACCTGAGGTCCATTCTTGTGTGTGAGTGTGTGTGTGCGCTTCTCCTGCTCCGAAGCGACCTGTGGGTTCACTCTCCTCGGGCAAGTGAAGCAGCTTTCTTCCTTAATCTTTGACCATCTGCTCAAACCCTATTTTGATCAAGCCCTTCCTCACACAATGCACCTGGTTTCACGTATGCTGAACTACCGGTTCAGTCGAACCATCTGTGGAAGAGGAAAGCTGCATCGACCAACCACAGATGACACACTGATGTTAGAGGGGAAATGCTTGGCAGATGGATGAGTTATTGGTCCACATGGCCAAAACAGAAAAGTGGGGGTTGAATAGATACACAAATCAAGTGTCATCCAATAATCCACCAGTCCATCCTTTAATGTGGATTAGAGTTTCTCAAAATAGGAATAATTCTCAATGCAAACCGTGGAAGGCTTTATACAAGTAAGGGCGCACAAAAGAACCTGGACCATGAGCGGCCTCAAAATGAGATTAGCAGGATTGAGAGCTAGTCTACATGTGATTAAGTGTGAGTGAGGACCTCGCTACTGGAGGATATCCCAAGATTACACCAGTGGGACAGAGAATGGGATTACTGTGCGGACTGTTACTGTGCAGATCACACACGCTGTCACACACACAGTTTCCCAACTCGGGAGGGATGAGTCATGGGGGGAGTTTGGTTATTGGGGTAAAGGGTGAAAATGGCTAAGAAGAGATGTGAAGGCAGTTGTGGGAGATGTTGAAATTTAACCCTATTGGTCTATTTGGTAACCAGTTGTTTCACCATTATCATTATTATCTGGGAAGATTTTATGGAATTTAACAACTGAACACGAACAGAACAAAATAAATGTGACGATTTACCTGCTGACCTTTGATCAGGGTCACCGCTGAGTTACCGTCTCATTTAATCAGAAGAAGGCTGAAAAAATGCGTTGAAAACAATGTTTCAAAATATGTACCTCAAATTAATGGCTCAACTGGATGTAATGTAAATGTCCATCATTTCGGGTTTTTTTCGTCATTGCGTTATTTCACCAGGTTTATGATCCTTTCTCGTGTTCCCAGCAGCGAGGGCTGTAGCGATGGAAGAGAGGGGAGGAGGCAGTCAGGGGGGTGAAGGAATTCAATAGATGGACTTCTCTGAAGCACCTTGAACCGTGGTCGTTTCTTACAACCTCAGAAATTCAAGGCTGGAGCAGCATGATTTTTTTTTCTCCCTCTCGTTGTTCCCCCCACTGTGCATATTTCCAATTTGCCAAGTGTGCGCGCCCGCTCAGACGTTTAATCAAGGAGCTCTTCTGTTTCCATGGCAACCTGGCACCCGCAATCCAATTGTTATGTGGAGTTGACGGCAATAATTTGTGATCCCAATTGGTAAACGGTAAATCTAACTAACGTGCGCTACAGTACACAACCTGTTATAACTGAAGGGCTACTAAACATAGGTTTACTGGAAAAAACATTCCAGATACATGGTGTCTAATGTGTAATTATGTGAGTTCTAGTTGTATTCATTGGGTAGATGTGGGATGGTTGCACTGTTTTTCCATTTCATTCCATTCTGACCATTTTCCTTTATTCTGCTCCCACCTGCAGTGTCCAAGCACCTAGAAAAAACTCTTTAGGAACTGGGTAGTACCACTTGTTTATTTGATTGATTGGACAATGAGACATGAGAAAGATGCCTGAGCAGCATCATCAGCTTGAACACCAATGTTCATACATATACGATACATGGTATCTTTTGTAACATATATACTGTATATATTTGGTCAAATCATACAAATGTTATGTTGTATCTGCTATATAACATGCAATATGATGTGTTAAGTATACACGTAGAAGACAAAGTTGTCTTGATAGTGAGTGATAACTGGATCATTTCCCATGGTTCAGGGGTAAAGATGCCGTAATGCTTCAATGTCTTTGATGACTGCGTATTGACTGTTCCATAGAATGTCTTGGGCGTGACCAATGACTCTGTTGGACCGAAAATGATTCTCATGCTATTTATTTTACCTTCACCAGTAACTAATTACAAACACCACCCAGAAAAATAACATTAAGATGTCTGTTTCCTGCGTCTGCGCTTCAGTCCTTCATAATCACATTTGGAAATCCCATTTAGTTAATTTTAGAATGCACGACTCACTGTAATGTAGAGAGAGGTGCAAGAGGTGAATGGACAATAGGATGCAAAAACTGAGGTCAAATTGTTTAAAAATCACACTTTGCTTGCATTGCTAGCTGTTGCTAATACCTGTAGAGTCTGTATATTCACTATTTGTTTGTGAAAAACACAGACTGCTGCACAATTCAACAGTCAGTACAAAGATTTGCTTTGCGTTCAATCAGAAGCAGCCTCAAGACGAGTGTGATTTCAAATAACAGTTTAATAATCTACGCTAATCGGTTCTCCGCATTTACCAAGATATTTTCCGTCGTGAGTCAGTGTTTCACTTTGTCTCTTGCATTATTTGCTAATGTATCCCAGGAGCCGTCACTACCCACATTCACACAGTCACAGAAAGCCATTTTTGAAGAAGAAAAAAAAAGAAATCCTCCACAAAAACAATTTTCTTCCCCATGATATGAACCCTCACTCCGGCTGAATCAGCTAATGCTGTTATCAGTTGCCATGGAGACTGACTGAGTTAGGGTGTTGCCGTGGAAACTGAGCGGCTGCTCATCACCACCCACTGCAACCCCCCCCACCCCTTCCCTCGACCGGCACCTCACAAACACATGCTCACACACACACACACACACACACACACACACACACGGTAAAGCCCAGTGGAGCCGTGAATACAATAGACTTTGTGCATGATTTTCATTTCAACCCGGCAGACCGAGACCGTATTTCAAAATGTCATAGGTCAACGTAGCTGGTGGTTTTGTTTCTTTCATCCCAAATATCACTAAGAACAACAGCAGCAGCATCAAAGTGTTGTAATTGGCATTGGTTTTGGCAAATTGGTTGTTCGAACTCGCTGACCAAGTCGACGGAAAATCACAACTGTGTTACGGTGATCACGCATGTACAGTAACAGTGACGGCACCCTGGAGCCGTAGCAGCTGGATGGAATCCATCTACCGTTCATCTTACTTATTGCACCTGTGCGTCGCATACTGTGGCAAGACAAAATGTCCGCCATGGAACGGGTCTTTGAGGACGGAGGCCAGAGCGACCGCTTTCAATCCAAAATCCACTCTGCCTCGTCCGCCTCCCACAACCAATTAAGTCGAGTTTATTCTTGACATGCAAAACGTCAGTTTGTTTATGGGATTGAAAACTCACCCGAGACTCTTCATGGCAAAGTAAAGCAAATAGCTTTGGGAAAAGGGTTTTTGCGTTTGGGCTTGCATGGGCCACCAACATGGTTTAAAAGCAACAATATGTTTTTGAACAAAAGAAGTTGTCTAATTGATTAATGTTCTAGTGGAACGTTGCAGTTTGCCTCCCTGCTTGCTCCCAGTTTCCAGCTTTGAGCACGCAGGTACATTTTGTTGTATATTTTGTGTATACCACTAATACAAGGCTCTCCTGAGATGGAAGTGAACATTTATTTTTCAGTAGTCAATATCCAGAAAATAGTCTCATAATTCAAATGACATTCAGATAATAGTTGGCCTACAATGCTGTAAATCAAATATACAACCATTCATCAAACATACCGATGAGCTGGTCTTCCTCCTTGTCCAGAATAAACGGTCCTGTCGTAAACATGGCCGCTCTTTAAGACTCCCGCTGATCAAGTTGGCGAGTAAGAAGAACGACACCGATTGCGAGCCTGTTCCACAGAATTTACAGTTTACAGATCACCTACACTGCAACGACTGCGAGAAAGCATAAGCTCTCCCTATGTGTCTCCGTGTGTGTGTGTGTGCACTATAGGTATGTGTGCACATGGTGTGTTTGTGTGTCAGATCACAGGCTAGCGAATGTTCACTAGCGGCATAATTGAGCGGTGCTGTTTATGTTGCAGCCCACGCTCGCCCGTACAGAAAGAAGCTGTGAAAACGCTTGCTCTGGTGCAAAGAGCGCCGCCATCTGAGACGTCTGACGCCGATCGGGGCGATCGCTTTCATGGGCCGACACATATGGCGGCTTCTCTTTCGCCGTGGCTGTTGAGGAAGGCCGCTGAGGCAGAGAGAACACGACCGCGGGGAAGCGACGAGAGAGAGAGGGGGAGAGGAAATCTAATTTTGAGCAAGGACATTTATTCTTTAATGTGTGGGTGTGGCTACGTTATTGCTTTTACTATTTTCTTCCTTTTTCCCCCTTCACGATGACAATAAATGGAATGGGTTCAGCAGGAAGAGGAAATCAGCTTCCATAATTTGGTGCTAAAACGGCTCCAAAAAAGAGTTTCCCTCTCTTTCTCTTTCTTTTTAATCCCCCGGTTGATTTCTTTTTCTTTTTCCATTTACGAATGCAAAGTAGGGGTTGTTTTGGTCGTCTGCGTTGGAAACACTTGTCTGAAGGAGCCACAGAGCTTCAGTACGATGTTGTATCCTTCTAAAACGTACACACTATGGATGCAGTATTTGTTGTGATATCATGAGTCATGTAGTATTTCACTACTGTGTAGAAAAAACACAACGGTCTACTTTTGGAAGGCGGTTCAAAGAAAAGCTGCTTTGAACTGACGATGGCTCCACTTATCACGCATTGATTCATATAATTCTTTAACAACTGGAATAATTATGGTCTCACAGTTTTTATACCATCACCCAGAATCATTTTGCCAAACTGTAAATCATATTCAAACAACAAGTTAACCTTCTTCTGAAGGTATGTGATCATTTACAAATAACCCATTTAAACGAAGCCACTATAAAAAATCATGAAGAATGGCCCCGAACTATTTTCATAAAAAATATCGGATTATTTGTCTACAGTAGTAAATAATGCCACAATAACTCAAACAACATCAGGTCCATTTATTACATTGTGATTGAGAACCACACACTGATTAAGTCACCATCCATTTAAAACGATTAATGAACTTGTTGTACCAACAGTATAATTGGAGTGATTGATAGCGGTTGTTTTCCCAACGTCTCATCCGTCTGCGTCGCTCAAACCGCAGCCACTCAAGAGCCTCTTTTTGTCTTTTTGGTTTTCTTACCAGGCGTCTGACTTATGGTAACAATATTAATTGATGACAGAAATGCAAATGACGAGAAGTTCCACTTGTCTTCTGTAAACAAAGTGAATGTTTGACTTTTTCTGTCGTCATTTGTCAACATGAGAAGAATATTGCCTGCTGCTAATTATCCATCGTAATAAATCCACACGTTGTTGCCCTGGATGTTGATGTCCCCTTCCGATTGCGAACAATTTCATTTCTGAATCTCATTTTGGGGATTTCGCCGATGCAGACATTAACCGGTTTAGGTTTCCACATTTCTGTCTTCTTCCTTTTTCTTGACTAACTTGATTTAAATCTAATCGGATCGCATAGTTTAATTCCCACGCGTTTCCCTTCAATGAATAAACCTTTCCCTGCTAGAACATAAGAGTCAAAGTAGCATTTGAAAATACCGTTTCTTCCAGATTGAAAAATACCATCATCAACTCACTAATATACACAATATCAAACCTGACCTGGTTCATGTCCCTCCTCTGATCTTATTCTCCAAGACAACTGCTGATTTCTTATGGCGGCATCATGCGTCACCGGGGCTGTAAAGTGTGTTGCTCTTAACAGTCTGAGAATTTTTTTTCTTCTACCAATCGAAACTTCAAGCAAAGAAGTCCAGCTATTCTCAGCTGCTCCCTTGCAGCGGAGGGGCCTCTGTGCGCTTTGTGCTGCTCACTTGGTTGTTGCGTCTGCAGCGTGCTATAACTCTGTAGGGAAGTGCGTACGGACAGAACAACACAACGTGCCACACACAGACACACACACACACACACACACACACACACACACACAGACGTTGGTTGATTGCTTCCATGGCTGTGCTTATTTGAAAGGGAATGTCTATTTTGCTATTTGATTTAGTCTTTACTTTTTTTAGAAGGGTGTCTGCATCCAATTTCCCGGGACTTATTTGGGAATTTAGTTTACTTTTCCCTCTGGCTTGATCCAATATGTTTTAATAACTGATGTAGTCTTTCCGTATGTGAAAATTACTTTGACACATTATTCCGTATGCGTCATATTTCTATGGTTACAGCTGTTTACACACAGCTGTATATTTAAGACCCAAAGCTCCTCCCTGATGCTCCTGTGTGGCGTTTTGTCTAATCCTATTAGCCCTTTCTCTTCAGGGGCACAAGATTCGGCCTAACTGGGGAAAAAAGGCACACACATGAGTTTGGATTGAAAATTAAAGTGCAGTGTTTGAGCGGGCTGATGGCTGCAGACACTAAAAAGAGTCATAAAACGGAGACAAGCGTTTTACCCCCTCATGGGGATTTTCACATTCTGTGTTTGATCGGAAAGGGTGACTTCTTTCCTCAACGAGGTAGAAGTGTAAAGATCTTAGAACCTGCTCTTCAGTCATTCAATGGCCAGTCACTCGCAACGATGTCCTTCTCTATTTATTGCTCATTGATATCTGATTTGCTCTAACTGACCCAAGCTGGAGAATTATTCCCTCAGGCCATGCTTCTATGTATATTCAGCTCCTATGCGTTGCCATGTGTAATGGCTGCATGGTCACAGGAATTGTTGTGGACTTGAAGAATGAGTTCGCCGTCATTCAAGATGGAGGCTTTTCCACTGGTGAAAGTCCTCGATGTTCAGGCTGATTGTCTACTGTTCTTGGTGGAGGATTCTTTTCTTTCTTTCTATAATACCCAACATTATTATTGCAGACGTTTTATGTCCATGAATTCTGCCTCACACTAAAGTACTATATAATATCAGCTCGCAGGTCAAGCTTCATATTTAAGTGCCCTGGACCGTGGTACTCGACAATGTGTTGGTCATCGCTTGGCCCACGGGGACAATTACCGCCGTGGTGGACAGGTTCATAAGTTAGAGGGACTCATCTTACCTCAAGCTACCTTACCCAAACCCTCGGGAGTAACTAACTCCCTCTGAGTGATCCGATGACAGGACTGACCCTATTCTGAACGGGATGATTAGTGTGGTCTGTAAGTCCAGGAGCTCATTGAGGTACCCACTGTGTGTTAAATGGAGCATCATGATACCTTTTTTTCGGGTGCTGTCCAATGAGCACGTTGTCTCAACGAGCGCACACAGCCGCTCGGACCCACACACACACACACACACACGTGCACCGATAAGCTCTTCCCTTCTTGTTCTCTATCTCGTCCTCTGTCCCTGCCGTGTGCTGTGCCACCCCCAGCCGGGTGACCGGCACCGGGCTTCCTTCAGATCTGCAACTGATTGGAAGCCACTCTCCGCCATCCACTCCCCTTCTGCCGCTTCTAACTACTGCATCGTCTTTCTCCCCGTCCTTTACATTCGCCACAAAGATACGCTGACACTGTGTGTGTGTGTGTGTGTGTGTGTGTGTGTGTGTGTGTGTGTGTGTTAACTGAGGTGCCACCTGCCACTGCACTCCCCAAGTACTGGCAGGCAATTCTAATCTCTCTCTCTCTCTCCCTCTCCCTCTCTCTCTCTCTCCATCCTTCTCACTACTATTTTTTCCCCTTTTCCTGTCTCACCCATTCAGGTCTCGGATGTTAGCATTTCTTCTGAGCGGCGGACCACATCCCATCTAGCCAGGTGAGTCTTTCTCTCGCTTTGTCTAATTTCTCTCTCTCTCTCTCTCTCCCCTGCATATGTCTTGAGGGCTGCTGCAAAGATGCTGCGTCACCCTCCCACTGTCGTATAGACGTAGTTGTACATTTTGAGGGGGACAGACATAACAGACGCATCTCTCCATTGTCCCATATGCTTCTCTGTCTGTGTCTCACCTTGTCATGCTGAGGAATGTGGGTGTAACAGCGAGGTTTATGTTTTTGCATGCTTTTATTAATCAACCCAGACGTCAAGCATATGCATTTGTATCCGTCAAAGGGTTCAGAGATTTTTTTTTTTAGGTGAAAACCACAGGCTTTATGAAGCGTGTGCGTCGGTGTGTGCGTGTGTGCAGACGTGTCTAGACACTTCCAGCCACAATACCCCCACCGATTGAGACACTGTAGAGTCATTCTGTTCGTCCAAATGGATCGCTGGTGTCGAGTCTAATCGAGTGTCAAGAAAGACGGACTCACCGACCTTAGATTTCTTCCCCCTTAGATCCTTTTAGTTAAAGCAGCACGATCAGGCTGATGTATTATGGTCATTGTGTAGTAAGGCTGCCATAACCTAATTATGGCAGCCTTACTACACAATGACATCTAGCAATGTGCTCGTAGATATCAAACAACTGAATACGCAACCTACTTTACACACTCGACCATCTTCAGGACGGCTGTAACGTGAGCCTCCACCTCATTATAATATTACTACTTCTGATTTTAATATTGTATCAAATTCTAATTTGGATTTCATAAGTTGACAGAAATGTTGAAAACAGAGTTTAGGAACAAAAACAAGCTACCCACTGTGTCATGACTGAAAAGACAATTATTCATGATATGATTTTATTACTGTTAGAATTTGCTAACATTGGCTTTCGAGTTTGGTTGGAGAAGTTGGAAAAAGGCCTACGAGAGTTTCATGAAATACAAATTATTTTATTATTACTCAATTACTACTATTATTACTAATTACTCATTATGCGTCCCCACCCAGAAGTATTGGCTGCTTCAAAACAACAATGTCGATATAAACTATAGAACTGTACTTAACATATTGATCATTAAGCTCCTTCATTCAACTCTTTGCACTGGATCCTCTCTTTTTACACACACACACGCGCACACACACACACTCACACTGTGATTCAGCACGGCCTTGCAGGGCGCTGACGTGTTCAACAGCAATGTGTGCATTCGTACACAATGACAGCATCTGAGGTGGACACATGGAAGTCTTCCCTCCGTCTTTCTCACTCGGTCCCCTGCTGTCTTCATGAGGGAAACCGTTCCTGGCATTTCCCAGCAGGTCTGTTTGACCTTCTCCTGTTTGTTTAGCCTCTCTTCTCTCCTCCTCCTCCTCCTCCTCCTCACCCCTTCATCGCTCTGATGATTGAACCGGGATCCTGTTGTCCGGTTCCTATCAGCTAAAGCCCAGTAAACTTTTATCTTTTGTTGGACCAAATCTATTTCTGTGTGCATGCATTTTTTGTGTATGATGCCCTATTAAGGTTTCATGTGACATCTCTCCGTTTAATGTCCTCATTAGTATAGAGGGAGAGATTCTCAACCATATGCGGTTGGAGTTACTGTATATCGTAGTGAGAGAGAGAATTAGTCATGTGTTTATGTTGTCAGCCACTGCAGCAGTGATGTAATGGTCCCCCACCCACCCGTTCCCCCTCCACCTCCAGACAAGACTTTCCTTTCTTCTTTCCTGCACTCTCTCTCATGGACAACCTCTCCTCTGCAACTCTCTTCTTCTCATTGTCTCTTGTTTAAATTTCATCTACCCGACCGCCTTCCATGTCCTTTGCGCTCGTTGTTGTCATGGCAATTGTACATATTAATAATTGCATATATTCACATAAAGGCTTTTTTCAATCCCCTTGAGCACAGAGAAGCTCCACTCCATATAGACTGAGCCTGGGTCCAGTCTATAAACTGGTTTTGTTCTTTAGGAACAAATGACTTAATATCTACACTCATCTACTCCGTTTATGTCCTCAGAAGTTGAGTTAAATACTCTTTCGATAAAGGGGCGTCGCTTTAGGGAGGTTTTGATTAAATTCTTGAAACGTTATTGGCTGGGGGGGGCAAGAGCTTACTTCTCTCAAATATTCATATTCCAATCATGCTTTTTCAGACTGGGTCGGTGTTACGTCTCCCTTAGTCTAGGTGTAAGGGAGCGCAACCCCTGCAAACATGAGCCCTGATGAACGCGGCGACCAGAGGTATGGGGTCGTGGTGTGAGTGACGACTACTGGCACAGGCAAACGGTGTAAACAAAATAGGAGGTTTATTCTCTCCTTTAAAAGGAAACACCAAACAAATGTTCAGGGGAAAAGGGGCTGGGCGAGACCAAAGCAAAGAAACAAGCAAAAAGGGTGAACACTCCCCTAACTGACCTAATTCCACCCCCCTTTACTCTACCTCGGGCACGGATGAGGCCCGCTAACCAAAAGTACAGGGAGTGGTCCGCCCAGGTCTTGCCTAGTGTATCTAGACAGGCAGTCAGCTACGGGTGGTGTATACCCATGGGTCTCTTCCCTAACAATATCCCCTTCCCCCCCCCTGCAACACAGGAAGAAAAATGTTTAACTCAAATAATAAACAGTATACAAAACAAATATAACATACACACCAACCCAAAGAGCCCACGCTCTGGGACTACCTTTTTACAACCAAACTCTCTCTCTCTGAACAAGATACTCACAAAACCCCAACGACGGACAATAAACACAGAACCATGAGAGGACATCAGCGAGCCACCAGAAGCGCTCTGCCATCAGATCTGCAGAACCCTTCTCTTCCCCCAAGGAAGAGGTTAAAAATAGGTTAAAAATAAAATGGAAATTGATTGTGGGGATTGAAGATTTTGCTTTGAATTGGAGGCACTTTTGTCCTATTGTTTGACTTTATTCACCCACTCGGACGGACTGAAATTATGAAAATGCAAGTTAAATACCCAGTAGCGATGTTTGGATACTTTGGTCTGGGTGCGTCATCTATCTTTAACAATTGAAGCTTAAAGTTGCACGGTGACCATAAATTCACACACACACACACACACACACACATTCATACATTTCCAATAGATCACGGCACCCACTGACTCTAAGGGGTAGCAGGTTAATGAGGAACGAGGGCTGATAAATGAAAGTTTAATGGCGAAGAATAATCACCTTGTCCGGCTTAAACTCTGGGAAAATGTAACACCGATTTTTCAGTTTCGGTATCCGCTACATTTCGGTGTGGCTCTCTGCAGGCGACTCACGTGTTAAGAAACAGTTACGAATGGGTGGATTGTTTCCTATTGAAGTAGAAGTGCCTGTGCATGCAGTAGTTACTTGTGGGGGAATCTCGTCTCCTCTATCGGAGGTCACTCGTTTTTTTTTTTCAAGCTTTCTTCCATTAGTTTCAGTTCTTTGAGTCTCCTCAATACACACTCTTAAAGAGAAAAGTTGCATTCATGTCAATCTTGAAATTAAGCAATAAAATATGTTTTTGGTCCTGGCCAAGTGCAAAATTAAATGTTGTTTTAGGGGAAACTGACGCGTCATACAGGCACAGGTGGAGGCAGAGACACACACACACACACACACACACACACACACACACACACACACACACACACACACACACACACACACACACTATCCCCTGCAGACTGAATCAAATATGGGATGACAGGTAGCTGCTGGAGGTGCAGTCCCAGGAGACGAAACAAAGCACTTTTCATCACATGTCTGTGTGTGTGTGTGTGTGTGTGCGTGCTTGATGAGTGTTTGTGTGATCTGTGTTTGTGTTTCGGAGTGCAGGGCTGCATATTAAATGAGCTAAAAGGACCTTCACAGAGCCTAGAAAGATGTGTCGTTATTTCTTTATAGGCTTTCTTTCTTTCTATGCATATAAAGGCATCATGTTAGTTATTAACTAAATCACCTCTGTTGACACATTAGTGACTGAGGAGGCACATTGAAAGAACGTGCACATACCTCCCGTCTGCTTATAAAACATTGTGTTGTCATAAAAGTATTTTAAAGCGAATAGAGACAATGCTGTTGCAGACAAGGTGTAACTTTCAGATTGTGTTTGACCACCAACAAAATATATTTGACACTGACCTGAATGAACACTATTTCACTCAGTTTTAAAACATTTAGTTTCATTTCAGATCCAAAATAATCCAGACTTATGTTGGATTGCATTGCTACAGTCTAGAGAAGTAGCAATAATAATAATGATAGAGCACTCACAGAAGAATTAATGCTGCTTCTTGCTGCTACACGAGGAGCAATGGTCTCACCACTGAACTGTCAATCCATGACACACACACATAGTTTATGCTGTCAGAAGTTACAGAAATAGTTTGACGTAGCATTTAGCTCAGATCAATCTGCCCTGCTGCCCTGGAGAAGGAAAGTGATGGAGTTAATTATCTGGTGGAAGAGAGAAATTACTGTAATTCTCCCTTTCCATCTCCACCAGTCACGTAAATAATTAAAAAATATATAATAACTGTCTGGAATGAATTACATGTGATGGCATTTGTTTCTATATTTATTGCCTTTACTCATTTCTCTTTGGTCACAGGCCGTGTTTTGTAATGAGTTCAACACCCCTTTGAATAATTTTACAGATATTGATATTTGTTTATTTATTCAATGAGGTCAATGGAAGTAAAAATGCTTCTCTGTTAGAAACAAACCGAGCTTTCAAGGTGTTATAACCTTTAGCGTGTGCTAGATAACATGGTTCGGTGTGGAGGAGATGTTTCTCACTGAAAGATGATTATTCCTATTCACCAGTTATTATGTCCCTGTGGTTTTCACACACCTCGAGTGCCAGCGATGCCCTCAGTGCCGCACACATCTGGCAGGAGTCCTGGGCCTTTTGCCATGAAAAGCAGCAGTGATGCGATAATGTGGATTGACTCCCTGGTGCTTTTACGGACATTTTTTCAACCACTGCCCCCAGAAAGCCCTTTTTCCCCCCTTCTATTAATTATGAGGCATTTTCCGATCAAGGTACTTCATTTGCATTTTTATTGGAAACTGTTGACCATAGATAATGGAAGTTACATGGGTCATGTGGGGGAGGTGGGGGGGTCCATCGCACAGTGAGCTTTAACACAAACTCTTTAGGCCGACTTTTCTGTTGATTTGGGGCTTTACAATCTAAACTGTGGAGTGACTCATTTGTTATTATCATAGTTATTATAGTACTAACAGTAATAGAAATGATCGACTGTCTTTTTCTATAAATGAACATTTCCTTGCCGAAAAGATGATTTAAGTGATGTAAAAGCACCGTACAACATCGAATTAACGGCCTTCTGCCCGAGGTGAGCTGTGTCCTGGTATAAAGTGCCGTGTGAGAACCAAACTGCCCATTTAAACAGAGAACATACAGGCCTGTCCAAGGTCTCCTTCTGATGAATGACTCACTCGTGACCCTCAGCTGGTCTTAAACAGAGGCAAACAACGAAAAATTTATCTTCTTCTTTTGTAAATATTGTTACTTTCTAAGGTCTGAGGCTCGGCTCCCTTTGCTTCAGGCTGGCATTGATATCACTGCGGTCCCCCTGCTGACTCTATTCTCTGTAAAGTATCACACCAGAATGGACTGAGTTAATACGAGAGAAGAGGTAATTTTCTTATTGCGAAATTTGTTTTTCAGCATTTGTCAAAGACGATGAGACGAGATGAGAGGCTTTTCTTTGCCTTTTTAGAAATGTTCTTTTCAAATGGAGGTGAAAGGCTGCTGGTTTGTCATGGCTGTGGTGGTGGTGAGTCATCCATACAGTGTAGAAAGAGTAGTAGATACTTTTCTGTCTGTCTGGAAGTCTCTTTCCAAAAATATTTCATTTTCTCTGTCAAAACATTTTTCGAGCTTGTATTTTTTCACTTTTTTTGAAAATATTTTTGAAAATGTTTTCATTGGAAGTTAAGCAACACTTTCATCTGTTATGTTCTCAAATCATTTCAAGGTAAGTATATTTTTCTGGTCTGCTTGCAGCCCTCAGTGCTGCTCGAGGGAAAACGAATGCGTTGGATGCTGAACAGATGTGCAGCTTCGGCCTGCAGGTATTACCTCGCTTTGTGCCTGCAGGTGTTCTGGAGGAAAACCCTCATATGAGATCTGAAAATACTGAAAATTTCAAATGCCTTTTTATTTAAAATAATTAATTTTGGGTCCGTTGAGCAAAAAGAACAATTTTTTGTGGCAGTTATTAGAAACATAATGAGCTTGAGTATCTATCTAAGTAGGGAGAATAGTGTAAGCGTGAATTTAATTATGTTATTAATTCAGCATTGTTGTGGAGTTTATAAAATTCATTAGCGTGTCGCTAATGTTAGCTGATTTCTTTCTTCCTCTTCTTTTAAGCTGCAGTTTGCTGTGGATTTGTAGAGCTTGTCTTAATATAAAATACAATTGGTAATTTGTTTGTGCCCATCATTGTTTATATAATTATTAGCAATTCCACCACGTCACTGCGCCTCCATCTGGGTTCAGTACTTAAACAGCAAATGTTGGAGTCAAACTGAAGGACGCTATATGCAAATTAGCAATACACCAGATCATTGATTAATTCATTAATATGTCGTCAATCTGTTAGGTGCCCACAGCTTACATCAGCACAACCGTCCCACCCTGACTCCTACCTCTATGGTCACGGTATTTTTTAGCGAGGTGTTTTATTCATCTGAAGGGTCATTCCGGAGGCTGTGGTTTGTGCGATTGAATTGTACAGTTTGCTCTGCCTCTTCTGTGTGGAGCTGCTCACGCAGAGTCTGCAAATCGTAACAAACTCGCTCCTTTTTGTGTGATCAGCCGCGTTGTTGCCTGAACGAGGAGTAAAATCATTGGTAAAATGTAGATGTGGACAAACAAAAAAGGGTCATTGTGCTTCTCCCTAATGTACAGGTGTGACCGGGAGGCTGTCCCCCTTGGACTCCAGTACTCCTCTGACTATCCTGACGTCAAACCCGTGATATCTGGAGATTTTTTTGCATCCAGCTTGAATCATCATCGAGTCTCGGATCACCTAACCAGGTAATTAAGCATGCCTGTCGACAAGATGTGCTCTCTCTCTCGCTCTCTCTCCCGTAAAGGCATGAATGACCATTTAGGACTCCTTGTCCACCTCTTGATGAACTCCTAGCTTGAGATATGATCATAAGAAACAAGGCATTGACCAAAACTTCACACGGTGTTATTTGTAAGCCCGTTCAGTATCATTTATCCTAAAATTCTGAGATGCGGTGAATACCTGTCAGAAAGAGCGAAACGGGGACGCAGAAAGAAGGCCCTGTTACCTCTGCAGATGAAATGGCTGTGTGGGTGGATGTACATGCGGGTGCGGGCTGCTAGGAGCAGTGAGTGGGAAGTGGGTACTGAGTGGGAAGAGAAGAGCTGCTTTGGTGAGATGATCTGCACCGAGGCCTGCTGAAAGGCAGTCACGCTCTCATGGCTTCTCTTTGTTTCCTGCGGTTGTACAAAGACAGACGTTCAGGTGTTTTTATTTGTTCCTGCCATCATTTGCGTGTATGTGTGAGGGTCAGGAACAGCACATTTGTCTGTAGAAACCTTTGCATCTGAAGAGAGACTAATTGTAGCCGTCCTGAGGAAGCTACTTGATTTTCTGAATGATTATATATTATAGATTGATTATATGCTACATACACAAGTGTTTAAATAACGTGAAAGAAATCCTCCATAATTTGCTAACTGAGAACAAGTGAAACACAAGAGCGCGTTTGGTGAGAACCCCCAACACTTGTATCTAGAGGACATCTGGTGTGGAATGAGTGCGTTTGAGAGAAAAGCAGCAAGAATGGGCAATCAGAAAAATAATGTGTAGGGCTGAAAGCTTCGGGAACCGAGACGGAAATTGGCACACATCAATTCCTGGTTGTGATTCCATCTTCCCTTCTCTCCCCCAACCGTGATCTCTGCTCGCTAAGCTGTACGACATGGGGGGGTTGTTGGTCACAACGTGCATCTGTCTTCTCTGAATAATGCCAGTTGATTCGTGCCATTATCGATTCACGTCAACCCAACAGTTACAACAACGAGTGCTCTTCTAAACAAGAAGAAATTTCAGCTTCAAAGTGTAACAACGGGCTGTATCGCCGTCCGAAAACGAGATAGTGACAGAGACGGCTGTGACGTCCTTCGCTGGTTTCCAAGTTGTTGATAAAGAAGAATATGAATCCTTTAAACAGAAAAAAAGTCGGCCCATTCAGTACTAATGACATAATTCCTGAATTTAACCTGCTAGGAGGCATTATTTTATGCTGTTCAACGTCTTTTAAAAAAAAAAATTACCTTCATTCAAAATAAATCCTGTGCGAGCATATTTGTCAGATGAAAAGCCTTTGAAGCTGCATTTACAGCTTCACCTTCGCCCCACCTCTCCACTGAAGGCTGCTCTAATGAGGCCTTCTTTTGATGAGCTCTGCTCCATTTCAGGTTTCAGGAAGGTATACAGGCAAAGAATGCTGCATGAAGACTGAACACTGTTCAACACATCAATCTGACACTTTTAGGTAATCTCTTTTGTATTTCACTGTGAGGATCTATTGACAAAAGAATATGTCACGGATCGTTTTGAACTACTTTAGCTTAGTTTTTTACATGACGGTACAGTTTCTTCTTCTGCAGTGAAAGAACAACCTCGGTGCATAAATGTGTTTTTGACCATGCCAGTGTTGTAGCATATAGACTAATTTAATGGAAACTTCTTTATTTGCTGTCTTGAGTAGCACTGGATGCTACTGGGCGTAGGTTTGTCTCAGCGATGGTAGGGACACTACCAGCCACCTCGCATATTAAAAAAAACTTAATTAACATGTATTAACATTTGTGTAACTTGGCACTGATTTTAACATAGTAAAGAGTGATAAAACCTTAGTTTTAATACTAAACACTATCCTGCACCAAATAAATAATAATGACTGATAAAGTAAATTGATTAAAAAAAAGCCAATATACACTAACAGTATATTATATCCAAAATATAGTAAAAAAAAAATTATTCAGCCACTGCTGGGAGATTGACCTCAACCTTTTTAACGCACTGAAACTCTGCTCAGCTCCAGCTGAGCAAACAGGCACAAACATAAGAGACCTCTTACCTCTCCCAACATTTCCCTAAGAACTCCCACAGCTTCCCAGTAGCTAGTGGTGCTGACTGAACACAGAATCAGAATCTCCCTGTCAATTTCAAAGTACGGTTCAACGGCGTCATCCGAGTTTCTCCAAATCCGGTTGGTTAAACCTTTCCCTAAACTGCAAACCCAAGCAGATCTAACAACTTCCCCAAACGTCCTTCAATTTCATTGCTAATGCATGATGATTCTTAACAAAATGCCAGAAGTAAGACCTCACCTGAAGCCCTGATGGTCCAGCTGCTGCTTCCTCAACCTGCACTGCATCTGCACTTCTGAGTTTCCTCAATGCATTTCAAGATGATGCCTTAATTTACAAAATAACCTCATGAGAAGTACATGCAATGCATTTGTTTATTCTGAAATTAATGTTTAATATGTAGTTAATTGGTTCAGGTTTTGGTTGTGACTAGTCCCTAGGGACCATATGCAAACCTACGCCCTTGGCTGGATCAGATGATTGCTTCCACTCATGAGTTGAGTGGTATCAATCCGGCGTGAGAGTGCCATCACTCTTCTCATCTTACTCCCGCCAAGAAAGCGAATAAACACATCTCTCTGAATGTTGAATTGTTCCAGTAAACAGAAATAACAGAAATGTCCCACCAGCTCGCCAACTCACACATTTGTACACATGTATGTGTGCAGTATGTACACACATGCATGAACGCGCACACACACACACACACACAATCACACCCTCACAATCACAATCTGATGAAGAATGTCTTAAATTCCTAAGCTCCTCTTCTGCTCTTTGGCTCCTGCGGTGAGACGGCCCTGGGTGGAGAGCGCTGCAATGCAGCATCTGTGTGACTCACACACGCACACATGCACACATGCACACACGCACAATGAGATGGCGGCGTGTGAAAGATTGTAGGAGGGAGATGAGGACTGAGAGACCAGAGTGAAGTGAAGGATGAAGCCTGATGAGAGGTGGAGGAAGCGGAGGAGGAGGAGGAGGAGGAGTGAGTGGGAGGAGGAACAGGGATGGGAAGAGGTGGAGGAAGATGAGGAGGCACGAAGAAAGAACAGGCGGGAGGAAGATTTGTAGGTGAAAAGATGCTAAAAAGCCATGGCAGATAAAAGCCACAGAAACAGAAAATGAAGCTTTCTGATTGCCTTTTTATGGCTGACATGTTAACGACACTCCCCACTTCATCGCTTCGCGACACACTTTGTG
Organism: Gasterosteus aculeatus; assembly: GCF_964276395.1. Lineage (NCBI taxonomy): Eukaryota > Metazoa > Chordata > Actinopteri > Perciformes > Gasterosteidae > Gasterosteus > Gasterosteus aculeatus. Next base: position 13,422,008 of record NC_135704.1, on the reverse strand, counting down.
ATAAAGTAAATGCTGGAGTTGATGTGGAAACAACTGTCTTGAAACGAATGAAAAGAAAGAAAAGAGTATTTTTGCAGCTGTCAAGTTGATCACGAGAATACTTTTTGTACAAAACACAACACGCTTCACGTGTGCAGAATTTAGACACACTACACTTGCTTCCGGCACTTTACAAACGTATTATTTGTCCTGTAACTTTTAATCTGGTTTTCAGAGCTAATGGGTATTTTTTTTCATTTGGGTACTTTATTCCCATCTCAACGACCACTATTATTTGATAGTCGTACTGGCCTTTGAAAAAACATCACCAAACTCCTGCTAACTGATGAGGGCACCAAGCCACATTTGAAAACTTTGCAGTCCGTTTCCTAATGGACTACTTTTGTGTTTCAGCCAGAGCTGCTATATTGAGGCCGTGGGAAGGGAAATGTCAGGTTTGTGTTCTCTGCTGCAGTATGTAATAGTGTGTCCTTGAAAGTCAATCCTCTTTCTGTTTCCTGAACATCAGTTATGTCCACATCAGTTTGGCCTCATTGGAAAAATACGGTTGAAAAAAGTAAGTTGTTTGCCTCCTTCAGTAGGTGTGCACCAATATGGCGTTTGTAGTCCCGAAGGTGACGCCTGTGCTTCCCTACCCTTTCAGCAAGGCAGTATTTAGCAGCACATCATTCAAACGCTGCTTACATTTGGTAGCTTACCTTACTAATGTTGCTGTCAAATCCCAACCAATTGTTTTACAATGTTAACTATGTGACAATCCCAAGCCTCTTATGAGACAGTTCTATACTGTATATGCTGGGATCTTTAAAAAAGTGCATTTTCTGTAGTGACTGGGTTTTAATCCAACACCTTTATTGAGTTATGACTCACTATCCGAAATGTCCAGTGGCAGCACTGTCTTCAAGTCCATTCCTCCTCCGCACGGAGACGGCGTATGGCGTCAACTGTCCCTCTGGCTAAGTGCCACGGACCTGCTGTCTCCCATATCGCCATCTCATTCCGTGGACACAATGCCTTGAGCACAGTATATTGTCTGGACAATATACTTACAGTAAAATGCAATGTGCTATTTTCGTCTCTTCGCCCTGTGAACTCTCTCGTTTCCTCCTTCTCAATGAGCTGCCTCCTTCTCTGCTCGTCCTACCGGCGTCTTCTACGTTGCACCAACCAGTGTGTTTTGGTTTCTGACTGTTAATGCGTGGCAAGGTAATTAGCAGAGGTGAGATAATGTGCTGCATTGCAGCCCCAGTTTGTGTTTCAGGCTGATGAGAATGGTGCACTCACCAATCTCATTATAATGTTGCCTAATGCCTCCTTAATCCCTAAACCCAGTGCTTTTATAATGCTCGGTAATGGCTCACCTTTTTCATGCTCCGACCTCCTATCAGGTGGGACTGATTCAATCGCACACGATGCTCATCCTTCCTCCCAAATACACACACCATAGTCTAATCACAGCAGCTCAACGGGCCCCGGCTAACCGCCGCTCACCACCCTGAGCCTTGGCCACTAATGTCTGGTCTGAAACCAGCCACAGAGCTCAAAGTGACCTTCATCTTCAAACGGACAGCGGTGAGACATCACATGAGGACAGCCATCTCATCTCAGGGTTTTACGGAGGGTAATACTAAGAGTGCTCTTCCACGGAGGGCTCAAGGTGGGGGGAAAGGGGCGGAGAAAGCAACAGCAGGGAAGGTGACAGCGATGCAAAGTGCACGGCCGGGGCTTTTAGGCAGAGACGGAGCAGTGAGGTGTTGTGTTATGTGGAGTCTTTGTGGAGGCTTCATTCACAGTTGCAGAGTCATGCAAAGCTCCACGGACTCCCGACTGTGATCCACATGGGCTGCAAGGGGCTTACAGGCATCACATCGGTTCTGTTCTGTTCTTTCTCTCGCGGGATTCTATCACAGTGGTTCTCAAACTTTTTTTCTCAACTTTGTCAGATGACCTCATGTTCTACATATATAATAGGTTTTACCCCAGAAATCAAAGTAAATCAACGGCACGACTCCAGAGATGGAAATGTCATTCTCAACAACTGATACTTTGGTTCATGACCAATACTTGGCTGTACTTACTGTGCTGTGCTGAGTTTGTACATAATATAAAACCACTTTTTTATCACTAATTTCTCAACTCTATTTTGGTTTATTTTCCTTCGGGGAAAAAAATGGGTGAATCATTTTCTCTTAGTGGTGCTATATTTCTTTTTTGGTTTTACTATATTGAATTTCATTCCATTCCTTTCTGTCGGTGAGCAGTAGAATGAAACGCATTGTGAATGCAGTGACTAGTGCTCACTGTTGCAGTACCTTGTTTCCAGGCCGCAGTCATTGACTCCTGTTTTCTCCAGCCGACTTCCCTCCAGTCTCCGAGTCTCTGTGGACTGCAGAGTTAAATGACAAATTGCTCCTTCACACGTTCCCTGATGCAAGACTACAAAGGCTGCCCAGAAAATGCATGAAGTACACCAGCGACAATCCTACGTTGTCTCTTTCTGCGACTGCACTTTCACACCAATGGCAGGTTCCTTTGATTGTTTGAAGGCCAAAGACGGCTCCAAATTCACACTTTGTGCTTCAATCAACATCAACATCTCTGAAAAGAAGTTTAAACGTAAAATACTCAGAAAACATATCCAGCTTTTCTTTTTAATATCGACAGAAGAGGAGCAGAGCCCCAGTTAAAGTGTTCACATCAATAACCTTGTGTATTGATCTTATCTACATCAAACCCATTCATCTGTTATTTTAGTTTATTTTGCGGGGTGCCGCCGCAGGGGATTCTGGGGTTCGATCAATATTTCCATTCCTTTGCTTGATCTCCTCTGCATGCTGTTCTAATCAGTCATCTGCTTTCAACAAGGGATTCCATGTACAGTACATGTACAGGTCCTGATCAACACGGGACATATCTGTTCACACACGCCCCTCACACAAGTGTGTGCAGCGGGACATTCTTTCTTTTGGGAATCTTTACAGTTTGGATTATAAACAGCTTTGTGAGCATTTGTCCGAAACTGAACTGGATCGTGTCAGTCTGATCAGAGCCGACCTTACGTCTCCGCAACTCTGTCACAGTCACACAAATTAAAGGTCTGCTCCGTTCATTTTCAACGAGTTGTGATTTCCACCTGGGCCACTGGCTATTTGAGTCAATGAATATAAACTAATCAATAGGGTTTAATCCAGTTGCTGTCACCTGCCTGCTAAAACCCAGGGACGGTGTTTCACACAACAGCCTACACGCAAACTCAGAATTATTGACAGGGAGGCTCAGCGAGGCTGCAGCCGGGATCATGACTGACTGAGGAGGTTTGTGAATGTCACCGATCCTGCAGCCTCCTCTGGCCGCCACACCCTTCACTCTGCTTTACGGCAATTTGCTGTTGATAAGACTGACTGATTTTACCATCCTTTGTCTTTTTTTTCTCTCCTTGTCTCGGGCCAGAAGGAGAGAACCCAACCTTTGCCCACCTCCCCCTGCTGCTAGCTCGCACCAGCATGGCAGACAGTCGACAGCCAGAAGACGGTGCTCCCCAGTGGGACCCATCAGGGGGGCAGGAGGCCACAGGCAACCACGGAGCCAATGGCTTCCCCTCCACCACCTACAGGACCTGCCAGCCCAGTGGGGCCCACATGGCCACAGGATCCTACTCTGCCAGGGAGAATGGTTTCAATGGGGAGCTAACTGGTGCCCCCGCTATAACTGCAGGTATGACATGTTTACGTTTTTCAGTTTTATATTACAACAGACGATTTGGCATCTACTCGTTTTTTGATATTCACTGTATGTTAGTATATATATATATATATATATATATATATATATATATATATATATAATGTTTTTATTTATATACGTTGAACCAGTGACTCTTCTGACATTTAGCCAGGACGGTTTCCAAACCACTGTCCTTTTAGGGACACAGTGGTCCTCTGCAGACCGTGTGCCATGCAGGGTAGATGTTGAGATGGAAGTAGCCTAGCAGCCAGCTTATCCTAGCAGGGCCCAAAGTGGTCTGTTTTCCTCTCATACACCTTCTATTTGACACATCAAGGCATTATCCTTCCATCCAATGTACAGTTTTTTTGGTGTTTACTTGTGTTTCTATGTGTTAAAGAGTGTAAGGGCATGTGTGTGTTTTGTCTACAACTTCTGAGTGTTTGTGTGATGTGGTTTTATGTGTATATGTGAGTGTCTGTGCCTGATAATGTTCGTGTGTGTGTGTGTGTGTGTGTGTGTGTGTGTGTGTGTGTGTGTGTGTGTGTGTGTCATGGCTCTTGTTGTGCGTGGGTTTGCAGCACTCCGAGTCCTCACTCGACTCACAAACTGTTAATAACAGTGCTATAATTAACATGAAATTGGTCTTTGTCCCCCCCCTGGAAGAAAGACAGTAATGTACCGATGTAACCATGGAAACAGCTCCCCAATAATTGACTTTGCCAAGGCTTTTGATCTTTTTGCTTGTAACTTAACGTTACCTCAGGAAAAAACATTTAGCGTGTGGCACCTGTTAATAGTATTTTTTTAATATTGCTGCTCATTTACCATTTTCATACCCATATGACAATTAAGAGTGTGTAAAGAAAAGAATCAGGGTGATCAGACTCTTCACACCCATTTGTTTTACATTTATATATATATATAGAAAGAGTAACTAACTAACACTTCGCTTACGTAGTTGTGGATTCGGTTTCTGTTGGACAACAGTCCCCACAAATGGGTCAACAAGTTTTGCAGTGACAATAATGTGTGGGTAGACACTTTTGTGTTACCTGTAAATGTCAACTGTTGTCAACATGGTGCACAGCCTCTGTTGTGGCACAGAAAAGTCACAAAAGAAATTGCACAGTGAATTACCTGAAGCCTTTCATCCAATTGCATAGCGTATATTTGAAATATTTGTTGTTTTTTACATTTCATACAACTTGTGCTCTTCCGTGTATTCACACCTGTAGAGCCCTTCTCGTTGGTTTTATTTGGAAAAATGGACTTTCATATCAATTCAACTCCGATTTCAGTGATTTCATCTCATTAAACCGACTCAGTGTGGGTCGAGATCTGTCTGATAAAATACAATTTTATAAAATAAATTAATAAAATTAAATAGCAATTCATCTTTATACTCAATTCCATCACATTACTTTTCTTTACATCAGAATAGTCCTGACAATATCTGCACAATTATTGCAGTGTTTCTTGTGCCACCAGTAGTTCATATTATTTGTTGTTTATTACTTTTAATTCCAAGTGGTCGAACATAATAAGAAACGGCAAAGACCTCATGTGTTCCTCTGGGTCATTATTATTTCAAAAATATGAGAGCCGTAAATAGCCTCCTTCCAACTTCAAAGCAATGGTAGGAAACTGATACCAACTAGAAAACAGTATTAATTTTTTCACTGAGGGAAAACCAGTGATGTAGTTTTAGACCAGAATTAAAAAGTGTGCCTTCACTTCCTCCTCATGGTCCTCATCAGCAAGTAGAACTGACCCTATATCCATCCTGTAGATGTACAATCAGCCTCAAGAACTGGTTGACAGATTTGTTTCCCACCGGACAGCAAAGCAAACGTGACAGAACATGATCATGAGATCAAGTAAGAAGATTACCAACAATATTTACACTTTCAATACACACAGTTCTAAAACAAAAGGCCAACAGCCATGTACTGCGAGTGTAATTATCAGCATAAAAGTGAATTATTGTCACAACGGCTGCGTAACCGGGACTTTCTGTAGAGCCTTTAGTCGCCGTGCATCTTTATTCCTGCAGAACAGGGCAGGAGTAACTGCGGCTGATTGGGAGACATAACAACTGACGTTAGCACTCGGCCTGCTCTTTTCAAAGCTTTTCAGACGCAAATGGAGCTGTTGAGGCACGAAATTGCCCTCTTGACTTTTCATCGAGTCAAAGTTGAAAAAGTCATTCCACACTGGATGTGGTCAAGAGAAAAAGATGGAGGAAGCGAGACAGAAAGAAACAAAGTGAGTTAATTGAAATGGAAACAATGCAATGGGATGTGGAGCTAATTCTGGAGATTGATTCCTTGTGAGTCTTTGTGTTTTGTTAGGGATATGGCATTGACGGATGTCTGGGCGGTTGAGCAAGTATCTAGTTACACTATGAAGAAGCCTGGGCAGGATTTCTGTGGTTGAAGTCCCTTCATCTCATCAGCCTAAATCGGTCTGATTGAGTGCAGAAGAACGGAGATTTGAAGAAATGAAGCTCTGATGTGAAGTATGGACACAAACAAACATTGTGAACTTTACCTCAGATGGCTTTATGATGTAATATACCAAACACTTATTCTTCCACACTTCATTTGGATAGTACTACACAAAAAAACAAATGTAGTCACACCGGAAGAACAACAGAGGTGGGTTTATGATTGGAGGAATCATTAGTGGGAAAAATTTCAATACGGAGAAACCCAATTTTAGGTAAATGAAATATAAAGTTGACATAAATAAATATTAATGCTAACAGGTTTAGTGAAAGTGGTCATCTCTGAGACGCTGCCAACAAGGAGGCACTGTAAGAAAGAAACTTTCCCGCGAAATTGTATTTGATCCTGTTAAGTGATCCTACAATCATATGCGGATGGTTTCGTCACTGGACAGATCTTCTATTTTATTTGTTGCATCTTCATTATGAATCAATAGAAAAATACACACTTTTCCACACAGTTTTGGGTTTAAAGATAAAGGGAAAAATAAATATGTTTCAGCAGGCACATTTCTGGGTTTCACTTAATTATGGCACGTATAGGAGGAACATTGCCTTGAGCGATCAGCCACGTCGCAGCCATCCTTTCCTCCACTGAAGGCTGAGAGGTCCCAAATTAGCGTCCCACTGGTCTGTTGCCATGGCAACCACTTGCTTACCACGCTTCTTGGTGCCGACTGGTATCATACCAACTGGCACTCCTGCTCTGTCATTGCCCCCTCAGTCCTGCTGTGTGTGAGTGTGTGTGTGTGCGCGTCGCCGGCTGTGTGTTGCTTTGACTCGGGGCTTCCAGTCGAGGTCTCTGCTCAGAGACGGAGCATTCTCAGCTTCGGTCGGCCTGTCTTGCAGGTAACGCACGCTTTTACTTCATCGGGTGAGTGTGTCTTGGTGTGTCTAAGCTCTTATTGTCGATAATAGCGTAATTGTGTAGTAGTTACGCAGGTATGATGAAACCTTTCTGGGTATGAAAGCGGCATTTGGCTTACATGGTACATGGCAGTCTTCCATTGGCTTCGTTGGAACCTCCAGCTAGCCTTGTGGATGAGACATGGTCATTGTGTACAGAGATGCATCCGTTGATGTGAATGTCTATTGCTTTTGAAGGTAGACTGCATTTATTTTTTACCCTTCCAAGGCATGCGCATGAAGAGGTTAGACCAGGTCCAGGTGAGTTTTCTTCATCTTTTTTTAAGAATGTCACTTCTTAGTCACATAAAGCCAAGAGTTTTTAAGACATTCCTTTTGTCAGTTTTGAACTTCAATACATCCTATAGATGTTACAATGGCCTAATCTGTGTTATAATTAATCGAGAAAGGGCTGCATTTCTCCACTGTAATCCCAACACACTGCAAATGGCAAAATATGTTCCATTCAAAAAACATTGCTTTAAACCCTGACTGAATTCAAGCCTGAGTCACGAGTCTGTGACCTCAAGAAACTTTAGAGAAAGAGAAAATGTTCTTTTTTAGAAGCGGATTAGTTTTGTTGAGCCAGGATTAGTTTTGAACGAGCCGTACATTTTTCATTAGGTGATTCTCCCCGATCCTCACCACTCCGCCACTGATCACCATGTTGTTTTCGGTTATGTAATGTTTCAATGACGGGGTAGCTGAAGCTTTCCTTGTTCACCATCTCTAATACAATTCCTTCTAATGTTTTTTTTTTTTTTAAACTGCAACATTTTACTTCCAAAATTTGTATTTACTTCTTGTTGTGGCAAGCATTTGTTTCGCCTTTCAGCTGTATATTTCCCATATAAAAAGGTGGTTTATGTGTGTTACACAATGCTCTGGAAAATGGAAAATGGCTGCTGTGAGTGGGCTGTGATAATCGTTCCCGGAAGAAGTGTGTGTGTATGTGTGTGTCTGTAATTGCATGTGTGAATGCCTGCCAGCCTGTTTGTGTTGCTGTGTGGGCGATGTCGGATAGAAAGAGGTCCTGAAACCGCAGCAGTAAGGTATTAAACTGCCACCCGATCCCACATGACCACTGTTAATATGCTAATGAGTCAGGGTTTGACCCCTCCATGTTATATTTCAGCTTTTACATGGAAGCTTAATTGCCGAAACTGCACATGTATTCACAAAACCCCATTTATGAAAGGACATGCGTATATACTTAATAAAATGACCATTTCCTTTAAATTGACACACTTCTTGCTCTTGGTAAGTAGCGTTTTGAGACCTTTTTGGTACTGTCTTCTTCTAGATGCTGTTGCCTACAGTGTTTGCTTTCTCAATATTGGCACTAGTATTGTAATGAAATACCTTGAGACTGAATTCAGTGTACAATTGTATGAATATCGTCTATCTGCAAAGTAAAACGGCCACTCAGTTTCACCTTGAACAGATCAAAGAGGCAGAAGAGGAAGTGTATCTGCAGTCTACCCATTCACAGTCTACAGTTTCTCAAACAGCTGAACATATCCAACAGCATCAAATAGCTCACTTGATCTCACGCTAACCTCCATTGTCTGTTTCGGGCGGGACACTTTGTTGCGTGTCAAACCCTCTGTCCTATCCTCTTCTTCTCCCTGTAATAAAGTCTTGAAGAATGTAAAACGACACATTTTGCTTTGCAGTATCTAAACAACCGGGGTTTACGTTTTAGTCTGCTCTTGTTTAGGGATGCTGGGTTCCCATAGCAACACTCAGCCTTCACCAGGAGCCCTAGCATCCCTGCTGTTACGGTTTTAGCTCCCTCACAGGGCTTTCATCGCAGGTCATGATGACATTATTCAAAAAAACACCCTAAAGTAAAGCGCATGTATTCGGCAATGGTAAAACCCATGACAGTCAATTCAAGTCTATTTGATATAAACCAAATAATGTGCACAATATGAAAAAGAACAAATTCCTTTTACAATCTGTCCTTCGGCCGACCTTTTTTTTAGCTTCAATCCGGAGAAGGAATGACCCTGCTTGACATTCTCACGTAGTTATTATGTTGAATGAAACCTGGATGGCACCCAGTACAAACACCTTGACGCACAGGAGCCGCTTTGGATTTGTCTTTTTTTCCAGCCATTTTGGGATTCAAACAACACGAATAACTAAAACCTTCCAACCTCGTCCACCTCTTGACAGAAATCCCATGAGTTGATTGACCCCGTTGTGTGCGTGCGTGTGTCTATGTTCAGAGCAAGTGTCGGCGCGGATCGTGCAGGAAGTGACGGCAGAGGCAGTGGCGGTACTGAAGGGAGAGCAGGAGACTCAGCGGCTGCCATCCGGTAAGACACACTTTCTCGCACAAATACATTCATTTTTGATATTTAAATATTTTCACTTTAATTCACCTTTTGAGGAAAGACGCAAAACAAACTGCATCATGGGAGGACAGCATGTTTACAAATGAAACAATCATTGCCAGTAAGCGTACACCAGGCTTTGTGGGTAACCGTAGGTTTTGAAAACAAAGTAGATTTTTTTTTTGCTTAATTTTTTACAAAGCTTTCGAATACAACACAGATTTTTCAGTGGTAAAAGTTAGTTGTATAGAATTGAATGGAAGCAGACACTCAAAGTCCGTTACAATATGTGATCATTCATGACTAGTACTGTTTCTTCCCTTTCCTCATCTGCCCTGTGAAGTTGAAGACACCGCAAATTTGCCGCCCTCTCCCCCCCCATCACCGGCAGCGCAGCACTTTGGTCCTCTGGAACAAGGTAGGCCAAGAATGCGATAAGTGTGTTTTAGAGTGTGTGTCTCTAACAGAGGAGATTGTGGTGTCCTTCTTTTCTCCAACGGAAGCCTTGGAGTTTTGTGATCGCCACCACATTGGAGTACTGATATTGGTTGGCTCTGGGAGTATTTAAATCCCCCCTATCAGGACATGCCACACCTACAGGGGACAACGCACACATTGGTACCCGTCCATGAAACCTGTACACAAAAGAGTTGCTAAAAAGCAGGAACACGTTTTCCATTTTTCAGACATTCATTTTGTTTTTGAATCCTGCTTCCTCCTCATCGTACACCTGGATACAATCCGTATCTTCATTGTCATCCCGGTTTATACCTAAAAGAAAAAGAGCGCCCACCTGCACAACTACCTTGAATACAACAAGTGCACTCTTTTTTTTCATCCTCTTCTTCCATTTCCCTTTTCTAACATCCGTACCTCGACTTCCGACACACTAGTATGACAGCCACATTAGGTAGCCCTCCAACTTGTTGTCTGTCGTTTTGGTTCTTTTGCATGTTTAGTCATGGTGTTGTGTTTTCTTGTGATTGCCCTTTGTCAGTATTTTTTTTTCATGTCTCTTTTGTCGGTGGACGGGGCTACGGATCAGGATTGTAGCGCTACGAACATTACTTGAAAGCATATCTGTCTTCAAGCTAAACGCAAAGAATGAAGCTGAACCCAAAGAATGAAACCTAGCAATAAAGTAATGAGCTTGTATGATACATTTACCACGACTGTAACAATGTAGTCTTGATATGTGTGTGTGTGCACGATACAGTTTGGTTCTTCATCTTCTAAATCATAGTTTAAGAACTGCATTGATTTTTTGCAGCTGCCTGTCAAAAATAGTTGTAGCGTGTAACTAAAGGGTCAGTCTGCTGTATGCCGTCTGTGTCTTCCTGTCCATAATGAGGAGGAGTAGATGTAGTCCAGTCATGCACCAAATATAGATGGTCAGTTGTGGGAACACTGCGGCCTCATTGTGTTAGTGGTCAAAAACACTTCGGTTCAGTCCTGAAAGGCTCAGTCACAACCTTAGAGATGCTGTTCTTCTAATATTATGTTTCTGAACTCGTTAAAAAGAGGATTAGCTGTGTCTCTTGAGGTTTTCTGTTATGGGAGAGGGGCTTCTTCCTGTAATGCCAGTGGCAAAACACACACGATAATGATTGTGTCACTGCTACAACTATACTGTATTGGTATCCTAGTTGTTGTTCTTAGTGTCTGTGTTGTATGTCTTTTATTTAGATTGAATCATTCATTCGTGAAGCGGTTTGTATTGTCTTTTTTTTTGTCGCAGAGTAGGTCTGGGCCCCGAAGCTTCTCCCCATTTGATTTGCTTGTCACCGTCTCCTTATCGCTGTCCTGTGTGTTGTGTTTCTCTTGCTCTCATTCAAGCTTTGTCCTCTTCTTGCATCCCCCTCTCTAGTGATTCTCTGCGTTTTTGTTTTAAATTTGAATCGTTTTTGTTGAAGCCATTTTTTCACCTCAAGCTTTAACTCCCCTTTCTCCTTAAAAAATGTCCATCTTTAGTAATAACTTGAGGTTATCGTTCAACTACTGATTTGGTATTACAATCAAGAATCGTCTCACAGCTATAACATGCAACTACGGAGATAAAGTAAAACCAGAAGAATATAAAGAGTACACTCTTTGCAATGGATCTACTACTACATTTACAGCCATGCTTCAACCATGCTTCCATGAATATTTTAACTTTTATTATATACACAACAGACATGCTTCAAAATCCATAATTCATTGTGCAAATGCACATGGTGCATTCAATTGGCGTTAAAGTTCAAAATAATAATAATGTTTTCTTCTTTTTACTAAAATTGCCAAATTCTCTTCAATGCCCCTCTATTACTGTTTTCTAAATCAAACTAGATTGAGAGACAATGTATATTCAGCATTAAGATGGACATTCTTTGTTGTGTTTTCCTTTTCTTTTCAGTTTTCCTTTCCACCTTTTCCTTCCTCTTCACCCTCTCTTTCGGTCCCTGTGTCCAGATTTCCCTGCAGTTCTTCTCCTTGTGTCTGTCTTGTTTGTAGATGTAGGGGATGAGGAGGAGGCGGGCCCTCTCCGCCGCTTCCAAAATTCTCGGGAGAGGTGCAAGTTCCTCGCCCCCTCCATCTCAGTTTCCGTGCCCGAGGACGACCCGTACCACTCCGACGAGGAGTACTATGATCACCCATTGTTCAGCCCAGAGTGGACGCACTCGGGCTCTCGGCCCACAGGGCAGGCCGTGGCCTTTAGACAGATTGAAGGTGAACCACGCATGGTTCCTCTTTGCCATTTCCCCCCCCTCTCTCTCTCTCTCTCTCTCACTCTGTTTCTCTCCGTTCTCATTTTGCCGCTGAATTCCTCTCCTTCCTTCTGTGATTTGACCTCCTACCCTCCATCCCTCTTGTCCTTCTGTCTCTCTCCGTCCGTCAGTCCGTCGGTTCGTCTATTCATCCGTCCTATCGTGCGTTTGTGTGTCCTTGTGAGGTTTGTCTTTTTTGTTTCACAGTCATCTGTTTTTTTAAAATCATTTATTTCACCCAAAGACACGCTACTTGTGGTTGCCATGCTGTTTAGTCCGAGTATGGACATGGACATAATACATTGCAGCTCTCATCAGTAAGACCTCAAGGCCACCAAGATTTAGTATTGGGGCACAACGTCCAAATGGCTTTCGGGAATAACTCAGAGATTGTTTATGACCTCCGTGGAAAAACCCCTCTGCATCAATCATTTCCCAGTGTTATGTTTTGGTTTATTTCTTAGAATTAGCGTTCAACCTCTTAGTTGGACCATATCAAACCCTCTACACACATCCTGAGTTACTGTCATCCACTCACTTTGGCATCAGGGAAGACTTTCAGCTCCACTCACTGGCAGACACTTACACCTGCATGTAACTTTCCTCGTCTTTTGTTTTTAGAAACTCAAGATCCAGTTTAGTGGGCAACGAAGAGTTTCAACAGAGAAAAACTACTTCATTTACAACTCTGAATACGCATTACAACATTATATGTCACATTGTTCGTCAGTCACCAGTCATATTGTTATTTGGCCTTGTAAGCGTTGATTAATTTGTCACGCCATCATTTTTATAAATAGTCCTAAAGTAGTCTGATTCTTAACCCCCACCAGCTTCCCCCATTGGTGCCGCAGTTTTCACTAACGTCTATGTCGCGTTCAGCAATGCTGAGCTGCAAAGCTTCTAAATAGAATCAGTGTAGTTACACAGTAACTTACCATGTTATTTCAGTAATGGCTGCTCAAAGAAAAGCTGTATGCTAACCCGCATTGTCCATTGCACGGTTAAAAATTCAGTCTGTGCAATATCAAGAATCTGAGGCACTGCTGTAATGTGCTGCAGCACTTCCAAAGAGCCGGGCCTTTTAGAAATGGCCTGACCACCTCATGGCCTTTACAATAGTGCCGTGCTGGCACTTCATTTATGTTTCCATTTTCCTTTAACAACCTCAGTTGTCAATGTGGGTTGAAGGCACGGCCTTCCAAAGACAACTTGTAAAGGAAATGTTTTTTTTATTTTTACAGTAAATAAAGGTTTCTTTGGCACACGGTGAACACTAAATGCAGATTAGAAAAGCAGGCAAAATAAATGAACAACCCCCCACACACTACACTCTGTTTTATATGTGTAATGTACCTATATGTGTGAACAAACGTACATTGTAGGTCATCTTTTCCCAGAGCTGAAAGTGTCCCTTCATAAGTTGTGTTCTCACATAACCCAAGTCTGTGTTGCCTGTAGTCTTAATGTGTCCCCCTCTCACCCTGTTTTTGAGAAGAAGAGACCATGGAGGCTCTTACAGCTGAATATGAGGAAGAGGTGGAAGAGGAGGAGGAGGAGGAGGAGAGTGCAGAAGCAGCAGAGTCGGAGGAAGCTCTTGATGAGCAGCAGTGGAGCGGGGAGGAGCTGGAGCTGGACAGCCTCCAAGCTGAGCCCTTAGAGCAGGCAGAGGCCGTAGGCGAGGCCCAGGATGTAGACCTGGAGCCGGGCGAGGCAGCTAGAGCTGCTGCAGAAAGCTCTCTGGACAGAGAGGAGGAGGAGGAGGAGGAGGAAGCAGAGGCTGGGGGGAGCCCTGAGACAGGTGTGTCCTGCCCTCTGCTCTCCCTGCCTGCATGTTACTGTATTGTCCACTGCATAAGAACACCAGATGTGTCAAAAAGAACCCATAAGCACAAAAAGCTTTATCATTCAGGTGGAATGGCAAGTAATCCTCATTGTGCTCTGCTGTGGCTGCGAGGCAACACAGGCTTGTTGGTGAAAAAAGTCACGTTTTTTTTAACTTAACCTGGTTTTATTTTGTGCTACCTCTGCGCTTTTTTTCTTTTTTCTTTATCTTCCTGTGGTTTTCAGCACTGTTTCGTATTAGTATGATGAAGTGAACGTAGCAGTGCTTTTCTTCGCCGACTCTAAGCTTACAGGTTTATTGTTGTGTTTACAAGTGGCTTGAGGCTGGTTTGCAAGGGCGGAGCACTTTTCGTTACCATGAATCATACTTTCTAACCATGGGTCACTCATTTACAGGATCTCTTTTATTGGCTTTCTCACGTCAATTGTGGTTTTACTGTCTCATCAAATGCATTCATATCAGCAAAGTTTGTTTTCTTTTTATGGCATTTTTCTGTCATTCAATAGAAAGGTTGTACTTCATTATGCCAATAGTATTTGGATTAAAGACAAATTAAATTACTTTTTAATTAGCCAAAATTAATGGTATGTAAATAATAATAAAATATTAATATTGGGGAATATGTCATTACACTTCATTGTGCAGTGGAAACCTCTTACAGTGGTCTTGTCTGTTAAGTTGATCACTATTCATTTTGACTTCATTTTCTCATTCATATCATCATCTTACTAATACAATATTTTCTTTAAATAATATAAGGTAACAGACAGTTTACAGAATTGTATTGACTGTTACAAATACAGTAGCGCTACTTGAAACGCAGCTTCTGCTGTTTCGTATTGGGCTTCAAACCATGGATGCTTTTAATTAAATGCTTAAAACCTCAAGTAGCGAGTGGAAATTATACGAGCAACTGTAAGACAAAATATGACGACAGTAAATCTGAAACATATTGATAAATGCTGCAAGCTGAATTCACTTTAAGCGGCTTCCACTGTAACTATAAAGAATGACAGAAATGCTATTGTTTTGTCATCTGATGTTTGAAAAGTCGCATGGATATCCATCCCATCTATTATTGCTTGTTTCCCCATGAATCAGCATTGAAGTCGCCTCATGCCGGTTCCGTCACATACCATGCCATATTCTGATCCATCTGTGACTTGGTGGGCCCAATAATCTCGCCGTATTCCTTCCGTGATGGCCGTGTCATTGTTCTGTAAGTTTCTGAGGAGAGCTTTGCCTGTTTCTGTTATAACCGCTTTCCCAGTCCCTAGCTTAATAAATATCTCACTCGCAGCATGCCAAAGCATTACTTTTCCATGTTGATACAAACAGCAGACTTACAGGTGTCTTTTCAGCTCTGAAGATGGACTCAGACAAGCAGGGAAGCGAGAAAAGTGGTTCCATGAGCCCAGACAGCATTGGATCGGAGAAACGCCCAGAGGAGTTTAATGAGCCCCAGATGCAAGGGTTCTTTGCTGGTGAACGAGTTGTACCAGAGAGCCCCACCATGGATATGCCATCATTCGATCCCCCCAACGTCCAGACCCAGGCCAAAGAAGCTGCCAGACCACTCACACTTCAGCCTACTTATGGCGAGCCTATCACAGTGTCAGAGAAACAGCCGTCAGTGGAGGTGGTGGAGATCGGCAGCATTGGTGCTCCTCCTGATTCCTCGTCACAGGTACCCAAAGTTCAAGGAGAAGACTCAACAAGGGACACTACAGACAGATCGGGCATGTCAGCATATTTTGAAACATCAGCCATGGAGGTTGACGTGGCTCCCCAAAGTAAGGGCGAAGGCTATTACGAACTGAGCAGATCTGGGGAAGAGAAGATTATGGTTGATGCCAGGCCTCAGGAGATGAGTTACAGCACACTAGCTGAAGCTCAGGATAAACCCAACCCTAAGCCAGCCAATACAGTGTTCACAGTTCCTGACAGGAGTAATGAATGCAGGCTTTCCCCGGGCAAACTGGCTTTAGAGCAGAGGAGCTACTCACTTAACATTACTATTGGAGCAACGGATCCAAGTGGCCAAGGAAGACCTAGGAACTTCTCCCCACTTGCCACAGATATCATGTCTTACACCAGTGGAAGTCTAGATGAGTCAGCAGACTACCTTCCAGTCACTACACCCTCCGTGAATAATCCTCCATCCCTGCCTCCTCTAATCCTGGAGACTGCGGCCTCCATCACCTCAGATACCTCATCTCCTCCAAGGACCTCTGAACCAGTTTCAAAACCCAGCCCTGAACCGGATTCGCCAGTATCACCAGAGCCATTCCAGAGCACCTATAAAAATGGCACAGTGATGGCGCAAGACTTACCTGAGATGCTGGACCTTGCTGGTACCCGTTCCAGACTCACATCAGACAACACTGAACCAGAATTCACCAGGAGAAAGTCAATTCAAGCTGATTTTTCAGCCTTCACAGACGACCCACCGTGCAGCCTTGTTTCGGAGGAACTTAGTACTGGGACCAGGAGGAATGAAAGCCAGCTGGAGGAGATGGGCTATTGTGTGTTCAGTGAATATTCAGGACCAATGCCATCACCGGCAGATGTGTTGAGCCCAACAAACATTTCTCCACAGGCCTTCACCCACTCAGTCCTGGAGGCAAAAGTGGCGGAGCAAGCCAGGAAATTAGCAGTCAGAGACACATCTTTGGAGGACACGAGCCAGCCATCAGGAATTGCTGATGTCACTGAAGTGAAAGACCAAGAAAAAGCAGAAAGAAAAGATTCTGCTGAAGAGAAGAGCAAGGTTGTAGATGAAGAATCAAAACAATCTGTTAACGAGATGCCACTGGTTCAGCTAAGTGAGTCCTTTGTGACACCAACGGTCACTGTTACTCTAGAAGAAGGCGGAAGGTCATTCAGCGACACCGAGCGACAAGCAAGCGGCGAAGGCTCGGCGTCAGAAACGGAGATTGCCGACTACGAGAGGCAGATCCGCAAATTGGAGATGGAGGACAGGCCTCTCAGTATGGAGGAGGAGAGAGAACTGCAGGAGCTTCGTGAGAAAGTGAAGCTGGTCCACCAGGAAGCCTATGAGGAAGTGGATGCCGAAGATGTGTACCAGCTGACCGGTGTGGCCAAGGACCGGATTGCGAGGCCTATCAAAACCTCACCTGCTTCGTCCGTCGATAGCAACATCGATGATGATAAGCTGCTCTCTCCAGTGCTCTCACCTTCAAAGCTTAAACAAAGAGAAGTGTATGGTTCCCCCAAAAGAACTGTTTCACCAGTGTTAGGAATTAACAAAGAAAAAGAGGAGTCAGAAAGAAAAATCAGGGAAGAGCAAGAGAAGGAGGCAGCTGAGAAGAAAATGAAAGAAGAGGCTGACATAAAGATCAGAGAAGAAGCAGAAAAGAAAGAAAAGGCAATGAAAGAAGAGGCTGAGATAAAAATCAGAGAAGAGGCAGAAAAGAAAGAAAAGGCAATAAAAGAAGAGGCTGAGATAAAAATCAGAGAAGAAGCAGAAAAGAAAGAAAAGGCAATAAAAGAAGAGGCTGAGATAAAAATCAGAGAAGAAGCAGAAAATAAAGAAAAGGCAATAAAAGAAGAGGCTGAGATAAAAATCAGAGAAGAGGCAGAAAAGAAAGAAAAGGAAATGAAAGAAGAGGCTGAGATAAAAATCAGAGAAGAAGCAGAAAAGAAAGAAAAGGAAATGAAAGAAGAGGCTGAGATAAAGATCAGAGAAGAAGCAGAAAGGAAAGAAAAGGAAATGAAAGAAGAGGCTGATATAAAAATCAGAGAAGAAGCAGAAAGAAAAGAAAAGGAAATGAAAGAGATAGAAGAGAGGGAAAGGAGAGAGAAGGAAGAGGCAGAAAGAATCCTAAAGGAAGAGACAGAAAGGAAGGAGAAAGAGCAGGATATGAAAGAAAAGGAGAAAGAAGAAAGAGACAATAAGGAAAAGGAAGAAAGAGACAAGAAAGAAAAAGAAGAGAGGGAAAAGATGGAGCAAGAAGCGATAAAACAGAAAGAGGAAAGAGAGCAGAGAGAAATAGAGGAAAAAGTAAGAATAGAGAAAGAATTGCGAGAGAAGGAAGAAAGAGAAAAGCTAGAAATGGATCTGAAAGAGAAGGAAGGAAAAGAGAAAGCCGCTGAGATGGACAAAAGTGTTGCAGAGAAGCTCGAGGAGATGGCGAAGCAACCAGAGGAAGAAATTGCTGCAAGACCTGTGGAGAAAGAAGCTGAAGAATCTGTGGAGGCTGAAAAGGCGCAAGATAAAGGCAGGGAAGAGGTGTCAGATGAAGCAGGGCCAGCGGTGGTAAAGGAGATCCCAGAAACCCGAGCTGCCATCGAATCAGTGGTGACAGTTGAAGACGATTTCATCACCGTGGTCCAGACCATTGATGAAGCAGAAGAGCCGGGACACAGCGTTCGTTTCTCTGGTTCACCCGAGGCTGAAGTTCTCTGTGCTGCCTCCCAGAAAGCGGAAGAAGAAGAAGAAGAGGAGGACGAGGAGGAGGAAGAAGAGGAGGAGTCTGTGGAGTTGGCCCAAGAACCAGACATGGAGGCTGCAAGTGTAGAGGAGGTGGTGGATGTTCTTGAGACCCCGGCCTCCCCTGGGAAGGAGGCTCAAACCATAGACACTGATGCCCCGACAGAGAGCTACGACAGAGATGAAACTACGATGGACGACTCCATCCTGGACAGCTCCTGGGTTGACACACAAGGTGAGATCTATTTTGTGGTCATTGTTCTTTCCACCCCCAATTCTTTCTTCTTCTGCTTCACTTACACACATTGATGTTGTCTCATGTCTTTCTCCTTTATCCTTTGCCACACTGCAGATGATGATAAGAGTACGGCGACAGAGCATATCGAGCCTTTGCCAAAGGTGCCCAGCTCAGTCAAAAAGCCTGCTGTGGTCCAGAGCAAGCATACCCAACAAAGGAAAACAGAAAAACAAGAAAAAACAATCAAGCCAAAGGCCAAAGGAGGACGGGCTAAGGGCCGAATGTCCACACCGGAACGCAAACCTCTCCGCAAAGAACCTGTCTTCATCCCCCGAGAAGAAATCCCCAAGAAAAAAGGTTCCCCATCATATTTATGAGTATTGCATGACACCACACTCAGGACTGTCAAGTAAACACCAAACAATTTGGATTTGGAGGGTCGTTAAACCCCTCATCATATGCCTAGTACAAGAAGTACAACAAATTGGTATTTATTGTTTCTCTAAACATCTGTTTGTGCCGAAAGATGTGCAGACTTTGGGTCAGTTGTTTTTAGCATATGACAAATACAAATACCACCACTGAAAAGCAGTCCATATTTACAGAGGGTTCAGTCTCCACTTCTGCTCTTTGTCGTGTCTCTGCTTTTGTCAACGGCCCGTTCCCTCTGGTAGCTGTGATAAGGAAGGCCGAACTTACCAAATCCCCATCTAAGAGGAGTGCGATGAGGCCAGACGCCCGCCAGACCCGCCCCACCCAGCACCACTCCTGTCCTCGAAGGAGAGCCACAGGTGACTCTTCGCCTTGGTCTGCTTGCCTCCACTGTCGGCTTCAAGCTGGTTCTGTCATCTAGTTTGTTTTATTGGTTAGCATGGTTTGCTTTTGTTGTTGTATTTCATCACAATAAAATGTAAATGTCATTTCATTTGTTTTCGTCTTTTCGCTTTTTTTAAGAGAAACTTAACACCAAGTTGGGCTTTAAGCATTCGCGGAACATTCTCGAAGTGCGCTTTAACATCATTGCTGCAACCTCAGCAAAAACAAGATTCTCAGCTGGTGTTAAGCTTCTTAAAATGCAACTTCCTCACAAGCTCCAACCATTCATTTTTAATTTCACTGTGACTTAATGGTGGTCTGTTGCTCTGTCACATTGATATACTAATATTTCATAATTATTTTATCATCATTTTAACGTTGCCTGATTGATTGTTTGGTGTGAAATAACTAGGAAGAAAATCTGACCTCTCTGTTCTCTCCCACCCACTCTGTTGTGGTTTCGTTCTATGGACCCGATACTATAAAGACCCTGTCGAAGAGGCAGTTCGCACATTTTCCCCTCATAGGCTGAATTCTGTGTCACTGATGATGGAAGCTCAGTGTACTGCTGCATGCCCCAATTAGACTGTTTAGCAGGGTTTCCTTATATATAAAAATATATATTGTCATATAGCTCTCCATGCCTGGTTTGGTAATAGGTTGTATTTTTCTACGACCATACAGACACATCCAAATGTGCTCAATGTTAAAGCACAAAAAAGCTCCCGACGGTCTATACGTGAATTCTCTCTGGGTTGTGATATTTCTTTTTTGTTTCCGTTTCTCTCTCAGAGGGGCTGCTGGACACCCGTCAGCCTCTGAGTGTTGCCAGAAAGTCTCGCGACAGAGCATCGGTGAGTACAGTGCATCAGCCCAATGATAGAATGAGAAATATCGGAGTGAGCTTTTACTGGCCTGGAAAATCTAGTCGCTTGGCAGGGGGGGGGGGGGCAATTAAACAAACATCAATCAGGGCAAACCCTGGAGACAGAAACCCAGACTAAACGTCAGCGACTGATAGCGCTGTCTCTTGGAAACTGGAGTGTCTAACATTAGATCTGCCGTCCCGCAGCTTTTTGTTGTCCTTTTGGTAAGAGTTTTGGAGAAGGAGGGCTGTTAAACATGAACATGCTGTGGACCGTTTACAGGCATTGTATTACGCTCTGAAAACCGATATTCAATCTTTACCTCTTGCTACTATAATGAAACTAATACACATGTTGCCTTGCGTTGCGTATTTAGTGACTCGAAAACAATAAACACCACATCAATTAGGCAGAATAGTTATCATAGGAATTTAGTCTTATTAAAAGCTTGTCTATATTTTCTATTGTGACTTGCAGAGAAACACATCATCTATTCAGATAAACACATTACATATTGTTTACGCGAGTGCTGCCCCCCGTCTGTCTGTCAAACCCCTAATCCCTGCATGAAAACCATGGAATTGCGTTTCTGTATCACCCCGCTGTTATTATTTTGTGAATATTTATGTGAGTCGCTTTTGCTTTTTATGTAAAATGTTTGCCATTGTTTCCTCGTTTAATGGGTCTTTGCCGAGGTAGACATGGCAGATCCATTTAGAGCATTTTCTTTTTACTGAGTGGGTGTTCACATCACCCTGTGACATTTCTCCAGCGACTGTGGTCGTGACTGCATTTTAATCCTCCACTATGGTGATGACGGTTATTGTGTCTAAAATAAAACAGTATCTTAAATGTCATGTCATTACAGCGTACTGTAAGAGGGATCTGCCACTCTGAGCCCACATTATAATTCACTTTCGATTCAAGCATTTTATTTACAGTCTTCAATAAGTCTGTTACAGTGTATGTTGTAACTTTATATATGCATTAGCTTTTATACATTCTCCATTTTTTCTTTATGTTTCTTGTTTGGCATTTCAATGTCAAACATTTCAAACATTTTCACATGTTCGCAATGAGCGTGCCCGAATGGAGTGAAGGGCTGTAATGAAATGTTGAACCCACAAGATCTGATGCTACTATCCCATTCATCATCCCACGAAGGAGATGTGATCTTGTGCACGTATAATGCATGTTACAGCACTGTTATTTTCACCATTCTTTTGTCATCCTGTGTCCTGTATTTCGGTGCCATGCCACTCACGCCACCGGGCCTCATCACTGTGCTATCTCAGTGCCACATCCATCATTCGCCACTAACAAAGATCCCCGCCTCCATATCCAGAGTGGCCGCCTCATTAGATAGACCTCGCCCATCCTCAGCGGAGCCTCAAAGACTCCCAGTATTACAGAGACTCGTGGCCGAGGTAGGTCGATGGCAGAGTGGCCCCGTAGCTGCGAGCGTTCAGGAAAGAACACAAAAACATATGTGTATCATTTGTTGAACATCACTAAATGAATCAGAGCCTCGCCGGCCAAAGGAGTTACCTCATGTCTGTTTCCCAAAAGGACGGTGGGTCTTGGAGCCCTGCAAAAAGGTCCTCGGTGCCGCGCCATGCCTCCATTCTGAGTCGCAGGGTGTACCATGACAACGAAGAGAGCTCCACCTCCATCACCAGCTCCAGCTCCACGGCGCCTCGCAGACCTACATGTAGGCCGCAGCTCTCTGATCAACTTACTTTTCAAAGTATTGGTATTTAAGTAGATAAATCCAACATCAGCCTCCAGTATGAGTGTCTACAAAAACTGTACCATTGCTGATGAGTCATTTCCTCGATTGAATTTATGAATCCCTGAATCTGCTTCTCATCCTTTGCTTCTTTCTTCCCCATCATCCGCCTTATTAATCTGAAACGTTCCCTATTTTGCCTCCGTTAGCATTTCCCACAGAGATGAGGGCAGAGCATAGGACCGGACGGACCCATAGCATGACAGGTAGATGGGATTTTCTATACTGTCTAACATTGATTGCTATATTATACACTGTAAAAAAAGATCCTAATTTTACGGAAAAATAACATAATAATACTTTTTCTGTTTTTTAAAATTATGTACAAAACTCTGTAAAAAAAAGATATTATCTGTTAATGAACAGTCCAACTGTAAATTTGAGTATTATGCTAATGATGACAAATTTTTTTACGGAAGAAATAGTGTAATTATTCTAGAGTATTCATAACCATGTAAAATAGACTGGCAGTGGCGGCTGCCAAACAAAAACCATAAAATGAGGATAAAATAACTTAATTCAAATAAAGTGCGAGAACCATAAATTTACAGGAATTTTCGGTAACAATTTGACAGAGAAACACATTTATTTCTGATAAACAACTTTCTGATTTCTCCTTTTAAAAAAACAAAAATCCCCAAATTACACCTATTCGATACTCCTCCCCTTTCTTTTTGGTTACAACCGTCATCCTTTTTTCATTCCTCCCCACCAATAAAAGAATCGGTGCGCTCACGTTCGGCTCGCAGCGGCCACTCCACTCCGCGCACTCCTGGTTCCACGGCCATCACTCCAGGAACCCCACCCAGCTACTCGTCGTCCTCAAGGACCGCTGGAACCCCACGCTCCCTCAGCTTGATGTCCCAGGAGAGGAAGATAGCCGTGGTCCGCACCCCGCCCAAGTCACCTGCAACCACCCCCAAGCAGCTGCGCATCATCAACCAGCCACTGCCCGACTTCAAAAACATCCGGTCCAAGATCGGCTCCATAGAGAATATCAAGTACCAGCCAAAAGGAGGACAGGTGACGCTCTTCTTCCTCAGTAGCACCACAATCTTTGCTCCTCTAGAACCTGCTTGCTTATTTCTTCACCTTTGCGATTCATTTCAATCTCTACGTTCTGCATGCATTCTGTTTTTCCTTTATGTCTATGTTTTAGTCATGGTCTCAAAGAGGGTTATTCGATAGGTTGTTGGTGTGCGTCATGCAGAAATGGAAAAACAATTTAATTCATCTCCTAACCGGGCAAACCCTGGATCTTGTCCTTGCAAAAGGTTATGTGCTATTAAAAAATAAATAGAGGCGGACTGCAATATAAACATGTCTCTATGTACTCTTAAAAATCTGTAGAATATACCAATTGTATGTAGCACTTCCAACGCTCAATGTTTTGGTTAGAATTGTATCGTAAAATGTGTTTTTTTATGATTTCTTCTGACTTCTTCCTTCTTGATCTAATTATTTCCCATGGAACCCCTTTTTATTTAATCTCTAGCTATCCCTTTACCATGTTAGTCTGCCTATCCTTTCCTGACTCACCAGTTTAAAAGGACGATGATTTAACAAAGAATGATATTTTGTGAAAAAAAAACACAAAAATTAAGGAATTAATCCAAAAAGGCTTTAAATGTAGGAAAAGCTAGTCCAACAGAAAGAAATACCCAAGTTCCCAAGGCCTTGATGATTTATGAATATTAAAGAGCACCTTTAAACTCCTTTAAGTAATCCTCTTTAATACAAATTTGATTAAAATAGTACGATCAGTCAGTGTGGCTGACTTGTCGTAGTATTTCTTTATAAAACCTCAGGAAGCTGCAAGTGGTCTCACATGTATGATTATGTTACTTCTGTCATTTGTAAAATTGGAGAGAGCTGTGGTTACTGTTGAGAGAGTCCTGTGTGTTGCAGTAATTAGTGAACCCTGAGTCTGAAGTATTTATCCTGAAGGCAGCACTTAGAGACTGTTTTCTTTGTAGTGTTTGGCCGTGTGCACGTCCCACTACAGTTGGACAAATATTGTGTTCCAGTCTGACACACAGTCAGCGCTGCAAGAGGACGAATGGTGAACAAAACGGCGTGTCTGTATCAATCAGCCCTCACAAGCCTCCACTTGTTGACATCTTTATGACTTGCCAGTTCTCTACGCTGCAGTCCAGACACCAGATATAGGGAGAGACCCGGCTCCAAACGCCCGCTGTCATCGCCCACTGTCATCTGCCGGAGAAAGGGCCTAAGTGGTGTCATCTAATCTGTGCATGTTTGCGCGTGTGTTTAGGTGTGCAAGCACGCCAGCTCATAATTTGTTTTTCCAAAGACAATGCGGGGGAAGGGTGGGCATGCAGCCAAAGGTGGTCACCTGATGCATTGCGAGCGTGTCTGAGCTGTAATAGTTTTGTGGCTGTGGAAGAGGTTGGCCATCGCTTGAGGTGGAATTTGTGTCCCTTGTTTGCGTGTGCGTCTGTTTAGTTGTGAACATGTCGCACGTTTTGACCTCTGTTACACAGTCTGTCCTGCAACGAGCTCACCTACTCTATAGATACACGCAGCACTTCTTGTCAATATATCAGTCGATATATCAGAAAAATATTTAATGTCTTCCCCCACAGCCCCGTGTTTGTGTGTGTGTGTATTAAACTGGGAAGCAGTACACCGATTTCCCAGCTTCTCTTTGGCCACAAACCAAATGACACAGAGTAAAAATATAGTCAGGGCTTTATGATATGTTGATTGGATTACTCAAGTTTTTTAAAAGCATATGTTTTTAATGAGATTCATAAAGAGGTTTGGAGACACACCCAAAGGCTGCTGTTTTTTGACTCATAGGAAGATTTAAAAATCTTAGAGAGGAATGTATAATCACTGATTTGCTCCACAACTAAACATTAAAGTGATGCTGTTATAAGGTGCATGCAGTCTACTTGTGTCGTGAAACGTCTAAATGACCTTACAGAGATGAATAGCTCATAAGGATGTTTCATTGGCCACTGGATGAGGCTCGTTAGCCACGTGTAGCAGTTGTGCCCTCTCCCTTGGGTTTGAATTCAGACACATTTGATCTGGTTTTCACTGCGACTACCCGTTTATTCAAGTGCTCAGCGGACACGCGCCTCGTGTGTGGAGCTCGCTGCAGACTGGTCACATGCTGCATGGCGGCCCAGCAGAGAGCGCTCATGTGTCAGTGGGAAAGTAATGATGACCCATGGTAGACACAAGAAAGACATAATATGAAATGCAGAAATGCAGTCATACCTTAAACCCATTTCCTGATTTCTTTTTTTAAACGATCGAGTGGGTTTGGGTCTTTTTTAGCCTTCATTACCCTTTATTAGCCTTTGTTAGCCGCAGGAATGGTCAAAGCTTGAATCGTGGCGCAATATTTACGTTACAACAGCAACAATCCTCTCCTGACCTCTGTTAGTTCCTTGCAGCTCCACAGTCTGTATAGTTCCTTATCCAAGCCTCCCCCAGCCCATATCAGTCCTTTCCCTGGACACTGACCTATCCGATGGTTGTCCTCATAGAAGCACAAGGACCAAAATACGCCAGCAGAGGCCAAAGACAAGTCCTCTTGGATCTGGAAGTCCGTGCTTCGCCTCATCTCTGTTACTCTCTGCCTGTCGGCGGCACACGGTGTGACCTGGACCCAAGACCTGCTGGTACATCTGAGCACTGCTAATTACGTCACCATGTGTTTAATAGAGCTCGGTAAAGAGTGTGCAAAATTAGATATAATGAGGAAAATTACTCATGAATAAACATTTCACGTTACTTAATTAATTGAGAGTAAATTGAATATTTAATGTAGTCAATCAACAGATTAGCAGCAGGAGTTGTTTGGACAGCTGTTGCATGAACCCTTCGTGTGGTCAATCGAGCCAATCACAGCTTTTGCTTTGTAGATTAGATGTTTAAGTTCTGCCTGAACCTTGTGATTATTTTTTGAGTGCCAGACCTTTGTCACCTTGGTCTTTTTAAAAGTACACCAAGTATATATTTATATATATTTATCAATTTAACCATGATGGGAATGCAATGATAATCAGTGTTGTTTGATCCGCCTGCTCTTGGAGGTGAAAATTAGTGAGAAAATTGTAGTTCAGGAGGTGTTTTTAGACTTTTTTTGGAAATGTCTTTTAAATCTCAAATCAGCCATAATTCATTTAATAATTTCAGGGCGTGTCATTTATCCGCATGGAATATTTTATATTTCCATTATAAATCAGTATCCTCTTATCTTTTCTTTTTTCCAGTTGAGTTAAGTATCCATGCATGAGGCCCATAATCTCTTTGTATTTTTCCATAGATTCATATTTTTAACAAGAAGTTGGACCTCATTCACTTACTGACAAAATGCAGCTCCCAGGATAATCTGAAGCACTCTCCCCGTGGAGGCAATGTATGTACCCGTCTGCCCTGGAGCGAGTCACTTGATGACCGACCAGCTCCATCCAATAACTGTGGCTAGACTTCTCCATGGCGGGGTGTAAATAAGTAGCAAGTGTCACCACCAAAATCACTACGGACATTTGTCTTTGTTTAGTTTTGCGTGTAATCTTGTAGTACGCCACATTTTGCGTGTTGTCATGTGTTTGGTAAAAAGCTCCCAGAGACCAGACGCTGGTATGGCAATTCAGCAAATTAATTCAGATGTCTTGCTTTTGTATTCCCCCGTCATTTGTCGGATGTTAACTGGTGGTCATTTTATTTAAAGTAAGGACAATCAGCTTGAACAGTCACCGGATGACACAGAGAGTCCCATTCAAGCTTTTTGAGAGATATTTTCAAATGACGTGCCATGGCGAAGAGGCGCGGCCTTGTCCTTCCTCATTCCTCACCTCCACCCTGCAGGTTCTCATCCCCAATGTTAAGCTGGACTATAGCCACGTTCAGTCTAGGTGTGGGTCCTTGGAGAGGCGGGGCCACACGGCAGGAGGTGGAAACGTGAGTCCACTGTCTCTGTGTTTATGTCTGCCTCCTGTTGTTGTAATGTGTTTCTTTTAGTGTTTTAGCCTTTTTTCTTTTCCTTTTCCTCCTCGCTTTATAGTTTATTGTTTAGTCACACTTCAGTGCAGCAATGCAGGTTCTCACCCTCTTTATCAACGTGGCATTCTCCAGTACAGATTTTTGTCATGCGATGATCTTAGACAGTCACATCTGTCCTCTAGCAATTGATAACATTGTACCTCTGATATCATATTTACTATGATTGGGGGAGGCTTAAAAACTCCCACTGATCCCTGTTATTCATGTTTTGATTGCGATCCCTTTTGTGATCACTTTTATGATACATTAGTCAGAAAGTTGATGATCTAAAGCTAAAGTTGATGATCTTTTTCAAAGCCGGATGGCCTATTGTCCTCATACATCTTGTTATTTATCTTAAAACTCCGGTTACTGGGAACACAGAGACATGTGTATCATATTCCTTCAACGAGATTTAGAAAAGGTGAAAAAAAAGCCTGCGAGCATGAGATTGAGATGACATTTTCATGGGACTCAACAAATTCATTAGTTTTATAAAAATGTGTTGGATAAGTCCTGTTTTTTATTTCAGTATCTACTGGGCAACCCTAAGGCAAGGCTAAGAACAGAGGGTTTGTGGATGAGTTTTATCCCTTGAATTGATCCCTTTAGCTTTTGGAGACGAAATGACATCGTAGTGTAACTATCAAGGGTGAGAGGCAGACGGAAAGATGAAAAATTCATAATTGGGTGCTTTCTACGTTAAAATGTCATGTACATTTATCAAGTTGGGAGATCAATCCGCTCCTCTCGCATGAGGGCATGAAAAGATGCAGGTCTATATATGTTATACGTCAGAGCGGACTGTCAAGTCCTTTCAACTTGTAGTACAAAAATAATAACCATAGTTTCTCTTATGAAAATTGCAAAATATAAGTCATGAAATAGTGTTTTGATTTAGATAATGTCATTATAATCATAGCTATGAAAAATATTCCAACAATACAGTGTTATACTGATAAATATCTTCATAAAGATATGTTCGCTGGGGGGACGAGCCAACCTGCAGCATGATGTTCACCCACGCTGACACAGACGTCATCTCGCTTGCTGTCCTGAAGCTCACGCTGCAGATCTCTGCCAGTGTTATGCGTGTGTCAGAAACACCCGGGAGATGAAGCGGCTTGTTTTGCATAGTGTTCTTTGTGTCAGTGGTTCGTCACGTGGCTCGTTCGGGCATCGACTCACTTTTCCCGTTGTCCTCTTCTGCTGACCAGAGGCGCGTCCCAGTGGTTCCTCTGAGGACCGGTTCTATCTGCTCCCGTTCGTTGTGCTGCCTGTCTAAGACTTGGTCTGTTTTGCTCCGGTCTCATCGGCTTAACCTTCACATATCATCTGCGTGGCTTCCTCTTTAGATCCCGTTTCACATAACAGCATCTTCTTACTTTCTCTCCTGCTGTGGCTGCCCCCCCCCCCCATGCATTCCTTCTTTACTGTTTCCCTCACTGTTATGGTGTTTATTCAACAGGTTTTTCCCAATATGTTTATGCTCCAAAAATGTTCACGTTCAAGAACAAGTTATAGCCCCATTGGTTTGGTTGGTGTAATATACACCAGCAGTTCTGCACTACCATAAATATTTAAAGACTGTTATTTAACAGTCACTTGTATTCTCCTCTTGCTTTCATGCCTTTTTTCAAATAATTACATGCAATTAGATATCACCGTGTTGGAAGGCAGCCTCTAATTCCCAGTCCTTTTCTTCAAACAGCAGCTGCAGTTTAGTGCAGATCCCACATACTACATCTCTCTCTGTAATTGAGAGTTGAGGTCATTGGGGGTTTATATCCACATGCAAACTGGGAGCTCTAACCTTGTCTTTCCCTGACTTTGCTTTTTCCAGGTGATGATACAGAACAAGAAGATTGATTTGAGCCACGTGACTTCCAAGTGTGGCTCTCTTGACAACATCCACCATCGGCCAGGTAATCAGCCGGCACTTGTTGAGAGGAACTGAGGCGACCTGACCCCTTTAGCATATTACGCATCAAAGCTCACGTTTAGTCTGATTTCTTGAGACAAACGCAACGCATTTTTGAATTCGGGACTGCACGTGCTGAATATTGCGCGGACGACTGGTCTGGTCTATTTTTGGGGGGAGAACCGGCCCTCCAAGTTATGTCTGTTGAAAGCAATAACATTATCTTTGTTCCAAAAACACTGCAGGCCTGATGTTAATAAAGCACTTAAAGCACCTAAGAACCACCCCAATAACGTTGTGATGACTACTTTAGGTCTTGCAGCACCATCTTCTGGTCCCCCGCTGTCGATCCACTGTATGACCTTGTATTCACCGAGTGCTTGCTGAGCATGCCTGCTCTTCCACTACAACATTACGCATTCACTTTGCCAATGAAATCTGTTTCAACACACAAGGGTTTTCGTTCAAAGCAAACCTCCAACCAACTTGACTTTTCCTTCAACATAAACCAAAGTTTCTGCCCCTGTACACTTTTTACACTTTCATTTCTTCTCCCCAGGGGGGGGTAACGTGCGCATAGAGACTGTGAAGTTAGACTTCAAAGACAAAGCCCAAGCCAAGGTGGGTTCCCTGGATAACGCTCAGCACGCTCCTGGTGGAAGCCGCGTCACGGTGAGAGTCACCTCTGTGCAGTTCCATGATTTAAAAGGTTTTTGGGAGATTGTGGTACTAGTATAAGTATGTTTTAACACAGTTCTATTGGGAGTTTTTCTAAAGCTGACCACCCTAGACACGATACAAGAAATAATCTTTGTCTCTTCTTATCTCTTCTTCCGCATCCACATCTACTTCACGTTACCCGTGTCAGATAGATTGAGAGCCACGGGCAGATTTTCCGTGACCACGCCACAGCACGAGTGGACCACGGAGCTGAGACCATTGTTCGGTCACCAGGCCTGTCCAGCCTGGTTTCCCCCCAGCACCATCGGGACAGCAACCCATCATCCTGCGGCAGTCTCAACGTGCTGGAGTCGCCTCAGTTAGCAACCCTTGCCGAGGATGTCACTGCAGCTCTGGCCGAGCAGGGTTTGTGAACACTGGGCCTCTGGATACCTGCTCTGCACCCAGGACATCCTCACCATGATCCCTCAAAACTCTTCTGCCTACTCCTGCCGACCCGAAGCCAACCTCAGCTTATCTCCACTTCAAGATCCATCACTCCACTTTAAGTAGAGACTCAAATTAGGAGCTACTGTACTTTGTTCTTCTTTATTTTTAAAAAATATGCTATTTCTGATTAATTTAGTTGGCCTCTCTCTTTTTTGAATGATATTACATTCAGTAGAATAGTTCAGTCTGAGCACTGGTCGTAGATGTAGTGGTACATAACAAGCGGGGGACCAGGTATTGGCTTAACTGGTCCTGGATCAGTGTTTTGGTGAAGCTACAGCCTTTTTTCTACATCAAGTAAGAAGTAATGTGGCCGGCACACCATGCAGCACGTGTTGCTCTGGCTCGGTGAATGTGCATGGACGCCAAACCCCCTAACAAACCAAGCATCCGTACTGCAAGTCATTCTTGTCATCCAATATACAATATATTTAAATATATATAGAAACATGTATAAAGATTCAAGTTCTCTGCCATCTACATGTCCTAAAAACATTTTAAAAGGAAGTGACAATATGGCTATAAAACTACATGTACAATTGCATTACTGCGATAACTAGATCATGTTATGACAAGCATGTATTGATTCAAATATTAAAAGAGGCTATTTTGTAATTGAAAAAAAAATTTAGTATGTTATTTCCGATTATGGGATAGGGATTAAACAAGTTCATGTTTTGTAGTTATTAGTTGTTTACAGCGTAATGCTTGGTGACAATGTCAGACAGCTGATTTGGTGTTGCTAAGGAGTGCATCTCGGTCCTGTTGAGGAGCATCGTGCACTTGTGCCTGCTCAGAAGTTCAATATAGACGCCTGTTTAAACATCAGAACAGTATTAAACATTGGAGCTAATTCCACAAACCTACAGCTAAAAGTCTTTCAAGCTGCAGACATTGGACGGTGCAAACGTTGCTCTGCTCACACAGGCTGATGTTGCACCACAGTTTAGCAGAAGATGTGGCTTCTCTGAAATCTTTCTGTGTGTGCGTCCTGGTGCAGATCCAATGCCGTTTTACAACATATGCTACCGTATCTGGATGTTTTGTTGCAATGTGTGGAAGATGAAAGAGGGGTTAAAAAAATCTTTTGAAAAAGACAATTCAAGCTGTAAAGCAAGACGGCCGAGGGAGCTCGGAGTTCGTTACATCTGTTTGGGAAAAGTGTTTGGGTGATCTAGTTTCTTTTTTGGACATTTGTTGTGTATCTTGCCTCCGGCCCAATTACTGCCCTCACCCGCAAATGTTTGTTTGCTACTGTGTTTTTTCTGCATAGCCCATCTAAATGTGCCCGCTCCCTGCCTTCTGCTCCACCCCCAGCAACTGTAAATGTATTTAAAAAGTCAAGTAGATGTACGCAGTTTTTCTCTTGTTGATATGACACTAGTTACAATCATTAATGACAATAAAAAAAGACAAAAAGTGATACTGCCCATCTGTTTTCTATTTGGATTACAAGAAATACTGTTATTGATCAGAAGTTACATTTTTGGAAAGGTCTTTATTTTCTTTCTGAGTCAGATGAGAAGATGTCTATAATCAATACAGTTCATCTAATTTCTTTAACCTAAAAAAACAAAAACAAATGCTAAGCTAATTGACTATTAGCTGTATGACAGACTTGAGAGGGGTAAACATCTTTTCATATAATTGTACCCGTATTTCCATAAATGTAAAACTACCACTTTAACAAAGAAATTGAATTAATTAAGCATCAGATAAATAGAGTCAGAAATTTGGAAATATAATAGGAGTTTGTGAAAGGTTTATTGTGGCAGAGGATACAATAAGTTAAGACCTAGGGATGGCTCGGGTAAGGAGTGTGTTAATTTTTATGGCCAGTCCTGGGGCAAACTTGTCTCTTCACTGGCAGATGGAGTCGTCCAGGCTCCAAATGAAAGGAGGGGGGGGTGGGTCATCATTATCCCATCAACCCCTCCATCACTGCTCCACTTTGCAAACCAGTGATACCAGAAATCCCCAAAGAGACACGGTGACTTGTGTGTGAAAATGAGGAAATCTCGGGGGAAATCAGGAAGTCTTGCCGAACAGCGGGAGGAGAGAGAGAGAGAGAGAGAGAGAGAGAAAAAAAAAAAAGAAGCACCGGATGGAAAAAAAATAAAAATAAAATGTAGAACAAAACTAAAGAAGGGTTCAGGAAATGACATCTCATAGTCCTTTGTTCCCCTGCTTCCCAGGTGGCGCAGGAAACAGCGAGTGGATGTCCCGACACCGTGGGGTCTGCACATACGATGCTCACCACCGCAGTGGCGGGGTCCTTACACGGACATGATGTGCTTGACAAAGGCTGCAGATGAAGACCAGCGCAGCACAAAGGGAGGAAAGAAGAGAAAGGGAAATGCATGAGCGAGGAGAACGAGAGGTTCCTTATCTGATCACCAAGGTTAAAAGATTTGTCAGAATTGCAGTGACCACAGCTACAAATAACATAAACAGTCTATACGTTGACCGCGACCGTCGTGTTAGCCCTGCTTCATGAGCAACACTTTCATTAATGTCGTGCACTCATTATTGAGACATTTAGTTAAAGAGTGGAACATTTGCCATGTTATGGCTGCACGACATCTTTCTCCTCTTATAAGGAGAGTGACCGATAACCTTCGAATTAAATGTCAAGGTGAAAATCGTAATCCTCTAAGCTGGGGCTCACCCTCGTAGTTGACACAGCCGTTCTCATCCTCCTGTCCTGTCATGAGAGCATCAATCTCAGCCTCATTCATCTTCTCTCCTGTGAAGGGAGACGGGAGCGGTATTAATAACGCACACGGTGACCCACGCTGGCACGTAAACCCGCGCAGAGCCCTGGGCCTGACTCACCCAGTGTGGCGAGGACAATACGCAGCTCAGCGCCCATCACTGTGCCGTTGCCCTCCTTGTCGAAGACGCGCAGACCCTCAACGTAGTCGTCGAATCCCGCCTTGTTGGGGCTGTTGATGATGCTCTGGAGCATGGGAAGGAATCCCTCGAAATCAACTCTCTTGCTGGCCATGTCTGCGTGGAGAAGAGAGAGACAATTACAGTCGGTTCCATCCGGACGTCGACCAGCCAGGAAGGTTTGAGACAACGATCGTCACGTTGTTGACAAAACCGTCTCGGTTGCACACCTCCCCCCTTCTACTGCAGGTGATGCTTATTTACGGGTGTTTAAGTTTGCTCGGATATTTGTTTTGTGTTTTTCTTGCCTCCTCACCTATAATTCTGATGCAGATTTTTTTGACACTGGCTCGGTCAGTAATGCTCGAGCATCATGGTGCTATCTTGGTATAAAGGGTACACAGATTTACACCTATCTGTAGGCAAATACCAGATCAAAAGGACACAAGAGAACAGTTCTCTGCTTTTTAAAGGATATTATCAGGCACATTTTTTAATAAAAACCTGACTAAATAAATATACAGTCAGACCAATCTTCACTGGAGGAGAGGTATTGTTGCACCGATGGGTTGAAAAAATGAAAAAACAAGCATGCTTTAAATATGTTTTACCTTCAGCGGAGGGCATTCCGAGCAGTTTGCCGACTTCCTTGTTGGTGGGGTTCTGTCCCAGAGCGCGCATGATGTCGGCGATCTGGATGTAAGCCACCTTGTTGTCGCCCACCCTGTCGAACAGACCGAAGGCCTCCCTGTAGTCTGCAGAGTGGAGGAGAAGAGGATATAATCACCTAAATGAATCCAGGATTAATTGTCCGTGTGAAAGGTATTCAGTGTGCAGAGGCCTGCTGAGCCCTGTAATGTCATCATTTTTTACAGTACCATATTTTATTTAGAAAACTGCTTGAGGGACTTTAAATCATCCAGTAGCATTTCACATTTTGGGAGGCAGTGTTGGTGTTCTTGAGAAACTAGTAGTAAAAAGAAATCATCCAACTGAAAAACCCCACAACAGTGTCGTCGACTTCTTTCTGATGAAAGCAGCCAGCTGCAGAAGCTCTAAAAGTCTCTACATCTAACAAGAAAGTTGTCACGGCGCACCCATCTCCCTCAAAAGCCACCCATAATGAGCGTAAACAAAGAACCTGGTTCTTGATCGTACTGACAGCCGTCAGGCTAGCAGCTTGCAGAGGATTCTGTTAATGAGCAATGAGTAAACAGAATATGTGCAGGCGGGTGGGTGAACTGGCAGGTGGCTCATCCAATCAACTCATTCCGTTTTTTTGTTTGTTAAGTGTCATAGTATTAGATTCATTGATAGCTGTATATATGATATGAGATTTGTGTTATTATATGTGTATAATAATTGATTTGGCTGCATTCAGCAGTGAGGTTGAAGATCCCAAGTTTTTACCATGAACCAGGTGCAGGAGAACTACGGAATA
This sequence comes from Gasterosteus aculeatus, assembly GCF_964276395.1. NCBI lineage: Eukaryota > Metazoa > Chordata > Actinopteri > Perciformes > Gasterosteidae > Gasterosteus > Gasterosteus aculeatus. Next base: position 13,387,327 of record NC_135704.1, on the reverse strand, counting down.
ATGCAAATTGCCTAAAATCTAGAGCCCGGGTTTGGGTCCGTCAATTCTGGGCTTCTGTACATTGTGACGCTCCTTATATAGATATTACCGAGTCATTCAAAGGTATCTGAAACACATGAATTCTTTGTATCTTATTTTCAAGGGATACACAAAATAAAAATACTTAATAACATTACAGTGTTCTATTATGCATGTTAAATGTGTTTTCCCCACATTTCAGTAAGAATAGCTGTTGCTGTTGCACACCTGCCACCAGGTGGAGGCAGCTTCCCTACACAGCCTGACAAGGGAAACATAGAGCAAGGGCGACATTTAACAAGGCAAGTATGTCTCTATAGATTGTGCAATTATGGACTGACTACGGCCCCACTCCGTCACCACTTACTATTTGTATCGCAGCTGTCTCTCTGTCTCTGTCTCTCTTAGCAGCACTATGGTCTCTTTTAAAAGACCACCTTGGAATCGATAAACATAGCTGAGAATATGAGCCCCCTCCTTTTAAAGCCAAAGCCCTCTGTGGGAGAGCTGAGTAGAAGTAGGGAATGCTGACTGCAGCGCAACAAGCAGTTGGTCAGATGACGAGTGTGGTCAGGTGGTGTCCTGTCAAGGGTCAGATGGGTCCAATAGCACCTGGGTTTTTCTTTTGATCAAACAGTAAAGAAAAGCACTCTACATTCTGTACGTGGTGTCCAGCTGCAGCCTCTATTTGTTGGGAAACTCTCCTGATGTTTGCTTTGGCCACCCGGTGAAGCTCGATTTGCACATTGCCTTGTATAACTAGGCATTCTACGTGGACATATTATTTTACTACCACATGTAAAATGCACAAAGATGACCATCTTCATCTACATTGTTTTACTCTTTAGTGTAGATGGATATGTCCAGAGAATTAGCAAAGAGATATATAAGGAAGTATTGAGTTTTATGGGCTGCACGTTGTGTCACATGGTAGCAGGGGTAAAATGAGGTGTACGTACCATCAATCTGGTCCGGACTGAATTCCACCTAAAAGCCAAAACAAAACAGCCATATTACTACAAGACAAACACATGCAAGAGTTGTGTACATGCCAACTAATCAACAGCACAACTACACCCATTTACATGTATTGTAGACTAATCAATCGGGTCTAGAGAAGGATTAAACTGGTCCCTCTGCCAAAATTAACTTCACATGGTGGCATCCGATCTGTGGAGGTCCATCTTTAGCTACATTAACATGTCCACATTTGGTGTCAGCCCCGCATGGCCGTCACCATTCTTTAAGTCCAATCCAAAGAGCCGAGGGGAGCGGGTGAGAGGAGGGAGGGGGCGTGGTCTAAACCACGGAGAGCTGTCCAAGGTTCCAGTCGTCCGTCTCAATCAAGTGTCCTCAGGCCGCCTGCTGTGACGACCTACCTACACATGCATCGTCTCAAAGTGAAATTAATGGTTTACTTCCTTGCTTCTAGCCTTAGCAAGGTTACAACTAATGTGCATTAAAAAATATTAGATTCTAAGCACAACCACCAATCCTTTTTTGAGGATATGAGTTACGGTTGGTCTGCATTTGCGCTGCAATGCAGAAGCAGACATTTGTCACATCCCTCCTTCAAATGTGTGATATATAAATTAAAAAATAAAACCCGCCCTCCCGCCATCCAGAACCCTTTTGAAAACCACTGAAGCCGGTCGACTCCTGTCATGCAAAGTCTTTGCACCAGCCCAATCCCGCAGCAGCCTTCGCCCGGCCTGCCTCCCCCCTTTCTCCCCCCTGCAGCGGGCTGCGTGACGTGTGTTCACGGTCATCGTACCTTGACGGCGGACAGGTCGACAGCGGCGGGCGCTGCGGGAGCGGGCGCGGGCTCCGGTGCGGGTGCGGGTGCCGGCGCGGGCTCGGCCTTCTTGACGGGCGCCTTAGGGTCCTTCTTGGGTGCCATGTCAGCTGATGGTGGAAGAACTGTTCGTTCCTAAAGCACAGGCAATTCCCGGTTCGTATGACGACACGAGGAGTGTGGCTCGGCGTGGAGTGGACTCGGAGCAAGCATCACCTCCGGGGCCTTTATATGTGAGGCTATTTTTTTCCCACTTGACCCCCGCCGACGCTGTCCCCCGTGTAAGGATTGGATGGCGGGTGGGAAGGGTGTGTGTCTTCTCCAAACACGGAATGCGGCCCACTGAAGGGCTTATTTACGCCACATATCTAGAATCAAAAACACGAAAACATTGGGAAGGGGCGTGAAAGTTTACTTGTGGACCACAGTGTCACTAAAATACAAAAAGTTAAAAGAGGAATAAAGTTGGGCCCATTTCCACCTCTATAATCTCATTTGATGAATAGCAGAAACTTAATCGTTAATAGCCCCTCAAAGGAAACGAAGCATTAAAGCCTAAATTGAGCTCTGAAAGAGGGAGAAGGCTTTGGAAATAAAGTGAAGACCAGATCAAATGTGGAGGTGCTCATCAAACACCAGTCCCTGTCGGGTAGAAATGAACGTTTCAATGAATAGTCAGGACTAAGATACTGGAAATGAAATGAGGAGGGTTTCCAAAAAAAGGGAGAAGAGTTTCATGCTCATAATTATACATATTATCATTGCAGATCTGACACGTATTGTAATTTAAGGCAGCTTCTCCTAAACGGTTGTCTCATCTAATTTGATGATTCTATCCACCTTGATCCTTTAAGCCAGATCTGCAGGAATCATGTGTCTCTTTGACAGCTTAAGCAGCTTCAAAATGCCAATATATGTTTCTCCATGGTGATTAGACTCTTTTTCTATTCAGGTTTAATATTATCGAGGTTGGCGTATAACTCATACGTGACTGCGCTCTGCTGGAGTCATCATAGGCTCCATCTGAAACCGCTGTGTAGCCAAGCATCACAAGGAACGTCACCTGCAATTTAGCATATATCCCAGGGTTTCCAAAATGATGAAGTATATTATCTAACATCAGGTTGAATTTGGGGTCAATTTGAATGAAATATGGATACAATGATGCTCAACAAATGTGCATGTGATTTAGCCACGTAGAACATGACATATGTGTTTGAATGTTGTACTCAACATCTTATATCTGGCTTCACTGCTGTGATGAAACACATTTTGTATATACGGATTGATGCCGCAGTGTGGAAAAAGTAAGAACCAACAAACCCAAAAAGAGAAGTTTGTGGAAAGAAGAAACTAATCAAAATTCTTCATTTTGAGCAACTGTCAAAGGACCAGGCTCTAGGTGGACAGGTGGTGGGAGAGTTGTCCGGGAGATCTAATAATAAGCCATTGTTCATTTCCGTCGCTGACAATCTGAGTTTGGTCAGAACGGCACCTGTGTTCAATTTGGTGCTTTGTTGGTCGGGGGAGCGCTGACCACCACTCCCAAGGCGGATGTGACGTAAAACCACGGGACCACGGAGACGTAGTGGAGCTTTCAGCTGTCGATGTCAGTTACACCAGACAAGGCCAAGAGTGCCAATTCTGTCTCCCTAATTCTTCGTCTATATTTGTCTCCTGGTGCCAGTGGTGCGCCATCGTGACAGGGCGTAGTGACGAAAGAACCGCATAATTTCCTCCACCCTGCGGCGACCACCCGATCCACCCCCTCCCTGACCCCCCCTGCTTTCACTGACCCCGTCTCCACGAGGGCAAGCCAGAGAAAGCCTCAGTCCCTCAGCTGTCATCGGGGCTCACCCGAGACACCCCCCACAACCCCCCCTGCACCTTCTCCGAAGTCGGACTTGCCATCACCCCCTCCCCCTTTGGAAACTCTGCCCCGGTCCTTGCACCTGTGCTGCAGTCACTCCACTACGGGAGTCCTAACGGAGTCCCAGCAACCTGAACAAACAGGTTTTCTAAAGTGCAACGTTACCCTGTCATTCTGAGTGTCGCATTAGCCAAGAAAAACAATCTTAACCTTCTGAATGAACATGCGACCCTTTTGCGATTTAATTCATCGTCGCCATTTGGAAAGCCATTCTGGAGAGGTGAGGTCAGATCTTTTAAAAGGTTTAAGGGGCTTCAACTGCACAATTAAGGACACAACAGAGCCACATGCCATTGCCAGATCACTTTGCACAACCACCCGTAGTGACCACCACTGCCGACCGCCAGGGCAGAATGAGGAAACTCAATTTAAATGGTTCCTGGTCATAAGCTGTGTTTCCTGTCCTTTGGTTATGTTTTCTAACGCCTTTTCTCAGTAAGCGTCATATGGCCAATCGAGAACGTGTGAATCTACGCTGCTTAACTTGGAGTTTCATTGATGTGGAGACCTGCGAGATGAGATATCATTTTGGAAAGGGAAGGTTTGTGCAATGCTTTGCTCAGATCAGTGTGAAGCCACTTTAACGTAGTTGGTTGCATCATATCAAATCCTACATCTCTGCCATGGGTAACGACACTCTACTAGTTTTGGTTTTGTGATAAAACATAGCAGCACAAGTTGTCTTAACCACTACAGTGGTCAATGGCTACTATGTTGGCAATGTAAATCTCACTAGTTTAGTCTGCTAACATTCTCTTATAAGCAAAAGTCATTGTCAAAGGTCAACTTTCCTGTTTAGTAATAGAAATAGTAATGCTGGGGAAAAGAGATCACCTCATATAGATGTGAAGTGTTGATCAAAAATTATTATATTTTATTTATTATATCAATTCATTGTGGACCAAAGTCGAGGACGAACCGACTAATAAAAGACTCTATCACAGCGCGATGGTGCTATATCATGGTCACAAATGTTGTTCAACGGGCAGAGGCAAAGACGCAGTTTTATCATTAGTGATATCAAAACGAAAGTTTGATAACTAAAAAAAGGGCAAATTAAATTAAGATAGAAGCTTGGAATTTGTTTATTATTCACTGAGTACAATACAAGTAATGCAAATATAGGACTAAGCTCAAACAATCCTGATTATAAATATACCCTAGTAAGGGCCTACAGACCATGAATGACAGCTGTCGGAGCTATTCATCTTTATTTGACCTGTGTTCCTTTTTTGGCAGTCTGGTCTAACAGCTGGCAATCACAAGCTCTACAAGTGAGGTTCTTCTTCCCCTTTCTACAACCAGGTATGACTTTTCATTGAGAACTGAGTCACAGTGTTTGTGCTACATGTCCACACTGCCTGTTAAACGTAAAGTAAGGACGCCCGTATTTCCGTCCGTGCACAAAGGTCTGTAGTCAGTCAACCTCCAGCTCCCCCCGTGAATATGTTTCAGACATTTTAAGATGAAACATCAGTGAACATCATAGGGAAATTGGGATGTTAAACCATCAGCGAACATAAGCATTTCGCATAATGAGATCATAAGTAATATTTTTTTTGTAATAAGATACAAAGTCAAGCACAGAATGGAGAAAAACAAATATGGTCCATTTAAAGAGAAACGATTATTAGCAAGCTACTTCTTTTTCATTTAAATAACTCCACCCCATTTGCATGAGCATTTTGGAAAATGATTGCAGCTGTAAGAAAGGGATGATGTATGCTAAGATCTCACACACTGGGATAATAAATATATTAATCAAATGAGGCAGAGAATGAGGTGAACTCTGTGGATTTTAATCACCAAAGACAACAAAGCGTTATGTTCGTTTAGATTGAAGAACAGATAGATGTGAGATGAAGATCTTTGGGAGGTGCATTTTGCCCGCTTGCCGCAATGCGTCTCTAAAATTCATCCTCAGTTGACAGAATTGTAAGAAATAATTGTAATTTATTTGACCAGTATCAGGACTAAAACATCCAACAGTAAACGTGAGCTGTACAGCAGAGTGCCGGGAGAGAGAAACGTCAGAAGCAGTGATTTTAGGACACGGTGCCTGTCTTAACCTAGAGGGGCCTTCTATGCTAAGCCTGATTAATGAAATGTGAAGAGAAAATATCATGTGATGACTGCAGTGTGGCGTGAGATTCCAAAGATGCCGTGCTCCCGGGACACTGGCATTCTGGCTCCACGGGGAGCGGGAGCGTCGAGAGGGTCGCTGTGGTGGCACGGGGAACCGATGGACTTCCTTTCGCCCTAAGAAGTGCGGCGGAGGTCACCCAGCGTGTGATGACTAGAAAGTCGACTTTGGGCTCTGTGGTTCTGTGCCCTCCTCCCCTTTTCAAAGCGTTCGAAGCGCTTCCTTCCCTGCCCTCCAACCGCACCAAAAGGAATGAGGCTGTAACCGAGCCCGGGGGCACAGATGGAGCCTATTTATAGTCCCCCACAGAGAGGTGTGAAGTTTCTTGGGATTTCTAAGAGCGAGGGCCATGGCTCCTTAAGGGGGCCGACGCGCGCTGTCTTTCCCTCTTTCTCTCTCTTGTAAGCCCCCCCCCCCCAGCCACAGATGAATTAGATGGGGGCCCGGCTAAACAAAGCTACCCGTTGCCCTTTTTTACCGGGGACACTACCTCACTACAGAGGAAAGGAATCCCATACCGGCCTGAAGAGACAGTCTCCTCCTTAAACAAACCCTTTTTTTTTATATTTCATAACTCTGGAGGGTGTAGTTGCCATCACATGAAAAACAAGAATCATATACTGTAATGTAGTGACAGGAAGGGAATAAAATATTAAGAATAGTACACATGTTAACCCCGTTACAGTTATGAGGACTTGAATTAAAGCACTAGGGAGACCTTTGGTGGTCAGTTTGATTCACGGAAAAGGTAAGTGAATGGAACAAGTAGCTGAGAATCTTTTTACAAAAATCTATTAGGTTGTTCACTATGTAGAACGGGACTTATTTTCCGGTCCAGGAAAAGGGAAACCTCATACTACTGCCACCATCGAGTACAGCTCACTATCATTTTAAATCCAGCACTGCACCTCGGTTTTCCCATGTGTTGCACTCACTTTCTGGGTGGTATGAATTGAAAATGTACTAATATTTATTTTTATCAAGCACCTAATGGTTAATAGCAAAAATGCATTTCTCAACTGCTGCTACATTATAAACCACTGAGTCAAAACAAAGCCTGACGAAGCAGTGTTTTTTGCTTCTGTGCCAGGTTTTCCAACACCTTTTGTTTTGTTAAATATGCGAGTACTCCTATTTGTTCAGTTCCTGTCTGATGCAAAGCCATTTTAATTACCCCTGTGATGATGCACAAATAAAATGGTATGTAACATTTTCAAAACTGGCATTTCAACAACAACCGTCATCTCAGGGCAGAGACTGTGCCTGGAAACCTGGCACAGAGAAAGGCGCCTGAGCCTGCGTGTCTATTCACGTCCTCTCTTAAGCTTGGTCGCCGTCTCAATCTCACTCTTGAAACCGCGGACAATGTGAGGTCTCTCTGCCTAGGACAGACACTGGGGGCTCTTTAGTCTTTAGGCCAATCGGGGGAGGAATTTAGGGGGCAGCTAATCACAGCCCCCCACCAACGCCCCCCCCCCCCTAAAATAAAGGGCCATACGGCCATACGGTATGTCGTAAAGGCTTCTCGGGTTCTCCCAATCATGGGCGAGTTCCTCTGTATCGGATTCATTGTTGAAAGTGAGGACTCCTTGTTTGGGGCAACTGCAACTTTTAGAAAATAAAACATAGTATTTTGAAATGAATATGGGTAATACAAATGATCTTGAAGAGTTTATAGTAGTTGACTTGTGTTTAGGTTAGCAAGGACATTTGTATTGTTTAATGCACTTCCTAATGTTACATATCCCCACTTCACTCAACTTCTGTGGGTCTCTTGCAAAACCAACAATGCATTTCTTCCAAGAATAGAGATTGTTGGATTTGTTACTACTTTTAGTTTTCAGTTTTTAGTTACAGTGTAAAGTGGGCTCAAATGTTAATATTTTATCCAAATTATGTAGGGACAGAAAATCAAAAAATGTCCATAAATACACTTCAATGTCAAAAAATGAAAGCCGTGGATCTGCACGCATCAGATCTTTCGTAGCGATCAGAGTAATGGTTTGTATCATTTACTAGAATGCAGCACTTCCTATGTGGGATGAATATACACATGTGGTTTTCAATTCATGTCAAGTATAAAGCTTAACATGCCGGCAGCTAAATGAAATCTGACTCCTCTCAGTTCTTGCTGTAACTCATACATATCCAGACGCGCTGTCACCTATGCATCAAGCATGACACTACAGGCCTGCTAACTAACTCAAAATCCCTGTGAACATTTACCACTGGATGTCACCAGTGCTCCACGGATCTACTGAACCAGATCTGAAGTTAACAAGGGGCTTTGGAGAAGTCGACCCAAATGTGAAATTAAGTATATGAGTGGATGCTTATCATAAAGTAAAGTAAATTCAGTGACATACTGCAGGCCCGCAGTCTCTCTTTCCAAGTCGGATTTCAGGATTGTGGAGGCATTTCCTGATCCACACAAGTCCTATTACTCACACCCACTTCGTTCAGACTGCTGAACCCAGCATTGTCAGTCAGGCAGCCTTCTCCACAGAGGACCAATCTTGCAGTGATCAGCAAATACACACACACAACTCTAATCCCACCACTAGGCAGTCTGTTCATGGTCAGTTTGCCTTTTCTTTTTCAGGCAACTGGCCTCAACGGAAAGAACAAAACTGTAAAGAGTTTTTTTTGCGGTGAAAACACTCCACACAAGTTTACTGCAAGCAGGTGCTTTTCATTCTCATCCGGCTTGCACATTTAGTGGCCCCTAAAATGTGGGTTGTAAACAGTGGAAGCAGAATAAAAGAGAGACGTTTAGTGTTGAGGAGAATGTCAACCAAACAAAATAAGCGGCCAACAATACAACAAAAAAATAACAATGAGTATTTTTAGTCTATATGTAAATTCGACACTTTGGTACACAATAAACGTGATGTTTTTACATTTTAAATGTCATTTCATGTTGACTGGTGTGTGTAAGACAAGAAGTGAAACCTGTTTAGCCTGGAGGAGAACACCTTGACGTTTTCAACCTTCGGTCGTGTGCGTTTGTTAAAATTTAAACAGATGTGAAACCACGTGCATCCCTACTTTGGCAGAGTGGGCGTTTCCCCGCACGCACCAATCCGAAGGCTGTGCGCTGCGTGCGTCGAGCAAAGCTACGCCACGACGGCCAATGGCGACGCACCGGACGGCCGCTGGGTTGCGTCACCTGTACCAACACGAGGGTTCCAGGCGACTGTCTCAATGACAAAGTAGCCAAAGTTGTGCGGTTCCTAAAAAAAAAAGACACACAGCGGAAATACGAATTACGCTTTATATCGGGAAACTTCTCATTCAAGTCGGTGCAACTTTACCCGCAGAGTCATTCGGGCAAACATGACAAAAATCCTGTCCGCCTACCGCGTTGTCAAGTCTCTGAGACGAGGATGTGCACACGCGTCCGCGTGGCCGAGGCTTCAAGGGTCTAAACATTTTAGTGTAAAGGTAAGCGAACAGTGTGTGCGTGAGGGGGGGAAGAAGCACAAAACGTCTCTAGAGGTGATGGCGGCGTTAACGCCACATCCAAGCTGCGCCTCCCGGACTCCCGGGCGAATTCCTCTGAAAATAATGCAAATTCTGCGATGCTTCGACTGCAGACACACGGGCAAAAGTTGCTTTAGCTGTTTTTTTTGTTCAAATACACCAAGAGCCACTTCCACCATCGGCATATTCCACGAACCGTTCTTGCTTCAACTTATTTCCAACTCGTGCTGTAGTTTAGGAGATGACGCAGTGGAAACGGCTGCGGGTTGCAGCGAAAAGCGGTTAAAAAGTTGTAAAAGAGTGATGTTTGGATGTGTCTCCTTACGCCGAACTGACGGGAGCTTCATGTAATTTAATATAAAACGTACTAAGTAGCTTGTTGATATTATAAGCGCGCGTCCTGGAGAGAACGCAATACATTGTACCATTTTTGAATGCTAATTCGGTCTGTGTTAGACCGGTGAACGAGTGTGCCACCAACTCACAAAATAATAGAAAAGGATGGTTCTGCAATGGTCGATAAAATGAGTCCAAACTGTTTTGCATAACATCTAATTCTGTGGATTAGTCATGTGTGCCAATTCCATGCGGAATTGCGTCATGCTTGAGGTGTGCCCTGCTCAACATCTGGCTTTCTCTTCTCCAAACTTTCTTAACACGTAGCTGTGCTTGTTCCTATTTAAGCATGTTTCTTATCCAGGCGGAATTTGACTACTAATGGGTCCCCGGCTCTTGTGATGGCCACGGGTTCGAGGTCAAACTGAGCAGGGCATCCTCCAGTCTCCCCGGTCTCGCCTTAAACTCTAAAGTCTACCTCACATTCATTTCAAACTTTTGCCTTTGGTCTCACCAGACCTGCTTCGTACAAAGGGAATTATTATTTGTTATTCTTGGGGAGAATTTATCATCTCTGCCTGATCTCTTTTAACTTCCAGGCCCACACGGCCCAACTGGTCCTGGAGGATGGCACCAGGATGAAAGGGTTTTCCTTTGGGCATGAAGCCTCTGTAGCTGGGGAACTCGTCTTCAATACTGGCCTGGTGGGGTAAGAGCGAGATGAAAGTCAAACTACATTAGATGTAAGACAAAATTGTGCAGATAACAAAAAAAAAAAGCACAAAATCCACCTTGCTTTTAGTTTGTTCGTTTAGTTAAGCCTTTTATTTTTTATAATGTGCCCTGAGTCAATGACATGCCACTTTGCATCACAATACACAATACCTATTTAGGTATCCCGAGGCGCTGACTGACCCCAGCTACAGAGGTCAGATCCTCACCCTGACCTGCCCTATTGTGGGAAATTATGGGGTACCGAACACCGAGGAACTGGACGAGCTGGGACTGAGGAAAAATTTGGAGTCCGAACGCATCCAGGTAGTAAAATCGACAGTGGTTATTGAAGTGTCAGGGTTTCTGGACGCCTCTCTGCTGCAATGTATTTCTGTTTAATTCCTGCTTTGACCCTGTATATATTTCTGTTGGTCAGTGCAATTTGAGATCAATTGCTTTGACATTTTTACAATACGTTCGTTAGTTATTATTCTTGTTACGATCTTCGTCCTTTTTTTAAATGGCATTTGTTTGGTGTTTGTGACATTTGTGCTTCGGTGCTTCAGGTATCAGGTCTTCTTGTTCAAGACTACAGTCACGAGTACAGCCACTGGAACGCCGTCAAGTCTTTGGGACAATGGCTGCAAGAGGAGAAGGTTCGGAGGGACATGATCCTGTGTCTGCTGTAATCTCGGAGAGGAGGATTCTGCTGCCACATTATAAAATGTACCTTTCCCTTTTTTTAAGGTCCCTGCGCTGTTTGGAATAGACACCAGAATGCTGACCAAGATAATCCGAGACAAGGTGCGCTGACCACAAAGCTGTGAAACCACCATTCGTTTGGCCGATCGCTCACTGTCATTTTGCCTCTGATTGCTCCTCAGGGAACAGCTTTGGGGAAGATTGAGTTTGATGGGCAGCCTGTTGAGATTTTTGATCCCAACCTGAAGAACCTGGTGGAAGAGGTCTCAATCAAGGTAACGGCAGATAACTATTGTTTTTAACATCAAAAAGCTGCTTCTTTTTTCTTTTTTTCTCGAAATGGTGTTGATTGGTGCTGACTTCTCTTTTCTGCATCCCTCCCAGGAAATCAAAGTTTTTGGAAAAGGAAACCCAATAAAAGTGGTTGCTGTTGATTGCGGTATTAAACATAATATTATTCGCCTACTTGTTAAGGTGAGAATAACTTTTATGAAGTAAAAAAAAAATTTGATGCTTGTTAATAATTGTGTATCTTCATTAGTTTAAACTCATAGAAATGATATTTTCTATATATATTGTTCATATGTAGTTTATCTGAACTAGAAAATAGATGATTGTAACGGAAGGGTTAACAAACTACAGAAAAAAAATCCATCAATATTTGTCTGTCATTTAGCTGTAAGATAATTAATGCTCCATTTAATGTTTTCTTGTTATTGATGGTTACTCAGCTTGTAAAGTAAGGAAAAGCAGCCTGACGACTTCTAATAGTCGTTTGTATTAAAACAAAATCCTTCCACGATTTGCCTTTTATGAGTCTGTTGAGTATCGAGTCGCCTGGACATTGTGATAATATTACGTTATGACAATATTTGCTTTTCTGTGGAGGTTGTAACAAGTTTGTTGAACAAAATGAGACAATGTGCTTGCTCTAATACTGTAATAATAATTATAGATAGTGCCATTGGAGGTAAAAATTTGGTAAACGTTTGATATTTTTAGAGAATGTGTGGTTGTTTAAGTTAATCTGTAATAGTCGGATCATTATTTATGTTTTATTTTAGTAACAGCTACGTGTACAACTTGATGGATAGATTATTTATAGAATAATCTGTTTCTTGGTTCCGTTTTTGCAGAGGGGTGCAGAGGTCCACCTGGTGCCGTGGGATCAGGACTTGCAGAGTCTCGACTACGACGGCCTGTTCATCTCCAATGGACCAGGAGATCCGTCTTTGGCCAAGACACTCATCCACAATGTCCGCAAGGTAAAACATTACGCTGTCTAAACATTTTAATCCCAACAACGTTTGAGATTCAATCAGTGTTTTTTTTGTTAAAGACAAATGGTCTTCACACTACCGTTCACATGTGTACATTCGTGAATCGGACTGTGTTTTGTCCTGTGAAGGTGCTGGAGAGTGATCGACCCCAGCCCGTGTTTGGGATCTGCATGGGCAACCAGATCACTGCTCTGGCTGCCGGAGCTCAGTCATATAAGCTGCCAATGGGCAACAGGTGAACTAAACCCCCACGCAGCTAAATAATGCTTATGAAGATTTAAATGTGCCCAGTGACTTTTCTTGTAAACAAAACGTAGGTTTACATTGTTACTCGCCAAAACGCATTGTGTGCATCTTCTGGGAGTGCATTTTGTTCCTCATAAAACGTCTGCAAGGCTGAATTATTCTAAATCCAGAGGATTTGTGGAAGAATTGCTGCATATTTTGACATTCCCGACAGCAATTGATCAGTGTTTGTGGCTCCCCAGAGGCCAGAACCAGCCGGTGCTGAATGTGATGACGGGCCAGGCCTTCATCACGTCGCAGAACCACGGCTACGGCATAGACAGCGAGTCCCTGCCCCCAGAGTGGAGCCCGCTTTTCATCAACGCCAATGACGGCACCAATGAGGTGGATTTTTACCTGTCGTGTCAGTCTATTTCAGTTGTTTTTATATTTCGGTTTTGTGGGTTTATGGATTAAAAAGCAGCGTGGTCTCCTAAAGACCAAATGTAGTCAAGTAAATAAAGGATACACACAAAGTCTACACACTTTAGTCTCAAAATAAAAAAAATGACTCTCCGGAATGCAAACAAATGAGATGCAGAGTGTGTCTTGCTTGTTTCTTTTCACTTTTCTAATATCAAGTCTGCATGTTTTCCAGGGCATCATGCACAACAGTAAGCCTGTTTTCACGGCCCAGTTCCACCCAGAGGCTAAATGCGGTCCCACTGACACCGAGGTAATTAAAGACTTTTATAGCGCTGCATCGAGTACCTGAATGCGATCCTGGAATGGAGAAAAGGTAGTTTTACAGAATGCTGCTTGTGTAACAATGAAAGCCCTCCATTAAAACGTGAGTTCTGTAAAACACCAAAGCAGAACTGGTTTGGCTGGAGGAGAGTCGTTGGTTTACATAGATTGTATGGTATGTTAAGCAGACATGGTGGTAACAATAGTCAAGCAGTTACTACATCACTTGCAATGAGTCCTTTAATCATCTGTGGGGTTTGATGTCGGACGGCACCAGAGCCACAGGTGCCAATAAAGTGTGGCTGAATCTGTGCTGCGGTTCTTGTCTCCCACATGACAGGCAGGGACTGCAGTTCAAGTCACTGGTCAAAGTATGTTGTAACCTCTGTCACATTAAGGCAGAATAATAAGACCTGGCCTCTCTACCATAACATGCAGTTGACAGCTCTGCTGGAGAATTCTTGCATTCCCCCTGGGTTTTCCTTTGCACGGTGCCCGTGACCAATAGCGTAAACCCTCGACTGTCAGGGAGAAGCCCTCTGTACCTTCTACAGAAACACACAAAAAGACGAGCCTGTCTATCAACAAATACTCTGTTTGTTCAATTAGCACAAATGACCATGGACTGATCCCACCTTTTACGTGTAGTTGTGGTTTTGTAGATTTAACATTTCATTCTTACATTGTAAATTGGTGTAATATCTTTGTAGTTTTCCGATGAAATAGTATAAATATATAAATATATATCATATATATATATATATATATATTAAATGAAAAATGTTATTTCAATACGCAGGCTTCTACTAATGCAGTTATTCTACCGTTCATGTGATGGTTTAATCGGTATTTTACTTTGTGTCTACAGTTCCTCTTTGACGTCTTCATGTCTCTCATTCAAAAAGGAAAAGACGCCAATATAGTTTCAGCCATGCCTAAGACGCCGCGCATTCCTCCTAGAGCTCAGGTGAAGTACTGAATGTCTCACTTGTTCAGCAGGTCTACCACTGTGTACATGTATAGGACTTCTGGTGTGTTGCCGTAACATTTTTTTAAATTTTTAAAAAAAAAGGTAGATTTACAATCCCAGGGTGTTGGCGCGTTTCAGTTTGCATACCATAATGATTTGTATTGAAATATAATAACAATGAATTTGAATCTGGATGAATGCTGTCTGTCTGTGTAACTGCAGGTGTCGAAGGTGCTTGTGCTGGGCTCTGGTGGTCTGTCTATTGGTCAGGCTGGAGAGTTTGACTACTCTGGATCTCAGGCCATCAAGGCTTTGAAGGTAAGACAAGTGTCAAGTGTCGTTTTAATCTGTAACTCTGAAATGTTACAAAAAGCATTGTATTTTCTCCTGTTTTACATATAGAAATGACAGTACCCATCTGTAACTGATTGAAACAAATCCTCATCCTGATTATACAACAAAGCCATCGCAACAACCGCCAACTTTTGTGGTTTTAGTCTGTTAAGACAAAATATCTGCTCAGGATAAGCAAAACTGACAACAAAATATTCCTGGCTCACAAAGATAATCACCAGACTGTTATTCCTATATGTTTTAGGAAGAAAACGTGAAGACTGTGCTCATGAACCCAAACATAGCCTCCGTTCAGACCAACGAGGTGGGCGCCAAGCAGGCTGACTCGGTCTACTTCCTGCCTGTCACGCCACAATTTGTGACCGAAGTCATCAAGACGGAGCGTCCTGACGGCATCCTGCTCTCCATGGGCGGACAGACTGCACTCAACTGCGGTGAGGCGTGTGAAGCTTCTGTTGAAATAACCCGCGCTGACTGGGTAGACAGTGACTTGCACCAAGAATAGGCGACGCTGGTTTTACCGCAGGCCTCTTGGGCAGGGTTCACCAGCAACTAGTCATTGTGTAATTGCATACACATTTTACACCAAAACTAAATTTAGCAAAAAATTAAAACAGATTTTATTTTTTATTTTGATCCAATGATCACTTCAAACGGACACTTAAGGAGGTTTTATTTCAGAAATCGCTGCCTTTTTGAAAACTTTTTTTTTAGATGGATTGAGCAGAATAATCAAATTAAGGAGAGTTCAGAGACTGACTCCACTTAATTGAGTTTATGATGCAGCTACTGAACTTCTCAATATAGCTGTTCAGCCAGATTGGACCAACAGCAGTATTCTGTATTGATTAGACGTCTGCTCCAGTTTATATTCGGGTGTCTTGCGGTGTGTTCAGGCGTTGAGTTGTTCCAGCGTGGCGTCCTGGAGCGGTACGGGGTGACTGTCCTCGGAACCCCAGTGGAGTCCATCATGGCCACAGAGGACCGACAGCTTTTTGCTGACAAACTGATGGAGATTAATGAGAAGATTGCGCCCAGTTTTGCCGTGGAGTCGGTAAGGATCCAGTAACGGATAAGTACATTTGGTAAGGCATAGATTGCATACATTTGTGTAAATGCCGTTGAACTGTGTTCTGTATTTTGTTGGCGTGTTAAAGCAACTGTTTAAAAAAAAGTCAAAAACTGCCACTAAGTAATTACTTCCTAATTAAATCTTCTAACCCACTTTTAGAACACACAACTATATATATTCATTTCAGTTGACAGCAGCACAATGACAAAAACACTGATTCTGTCATGTCCATTATAAACAACAACATAGGTTTGTTTTTTTTAGTTGAAAAATAATAAATTGATAGCTTGCAGGAAATCTCTTGTACAAATACTTTGATTATATCTTCTTTTCACTTTTCTTTTCACTGAGTTCAATTTGCTAATTTGAAGCCAGAAAGCCTGATCTTATCATTTATGATGTAATGATAAGTTACATCATAAATGATAAGTCCCTGACTGTCTGTATTTTGTCTGCACAGACTCTTTTAGTTGTAATAAGAGCTCAGGTGGAACTTGTATAAAAAAGACAAATTAACAGCCTACAGAATCTAAAAACTGGATTTTAAAAAATGGCCCTCGGAATGCATAAGGATTGCGTTTTTATCAGGGAAAATGCAGTGTAATATCTGCGTGCATCTTTCAGGTATCCGATGCCTTGAAAGCTGCAGAGAAGATTGGCTACCCGGTGATGTTACGCTCGGCCTACGCCCTCGGAGGGCTCGGATCTGGTCTGTGTGCCAACAGAGAGAAGCTGGAGGAAACGGCCAACAAGGTCAGAATTAATGGTGTGATGTTTCTTATTTATTTCCTCCAATATGAGCAACTGGAGAATTTTCTCACTGTTCATTACTGTTCTTTTTTTAGTTCTATACCTTTACCCGCGTTTACGACATGCACCTGCACAAAGATAAATGCTTTGAAATGATTTAGATGTGGGGGGGTTTTTCGCGCTCTGCAAGAAGTGACTAGTTAACTGTTGCTTAGCAACAGTCTTTTGGGCTCTTCCTGTGTCCAGGACTATTTTAAAAGATGAGTTGGTTAAAATCTGTGATTGCAGGCTGCAAAATGAACAGTCTGGCACAACTGATGGATACTTTTTATACCATGCTCTGTCCTGCTGATTACATTTGAACTTGGGTGTTTTTGGCAAATGTTACTTTGCCAGCGGTGTTCTGCCACTTTATGTCAAGTAGAGAGACGAAGATGAAGTTCACAAGGTCCGTGTCCAATTTTAGACAAGCAAAATAAAAACACAAACCCATTCATTCTTACGCACCAATCAGCATAAGAATGGGCCGAGTATGTGCGACGTATTCTGCAGTAAACCTCCTCGGTTTCAGATTGTGTGTACCAGCTGTGTAATAGTAATAATACTCTGTGCACATTGTACTATAGGCTTTGGCAATGAGCAAGCAGATCTTGGTGGAGAGGTCTTTGATGGGCTGGAAGGAGGTGGAATATGAGGTGGTGAGAGACGTGGCCGATAACTGCGTCACCGTCTGCAACATGGAGAACTTTGACCCGCTGGGGATTCACACAGGTACGACGTCTAAAGCCCAGGACTGCAGGCTGTATTTGTCTTCACACGCCCGAGCACTGTTTGAGGCAGCGGTTCCTCGGCTGGATGAGACGGTCCGTTACAAACACGTCTAACATAATAAACTCATTGCAGGTTCTGAAGCCAAGAAAATAATGTATTGCACTGATTGTAGGAAGTTAAGGGGTCTCATTTGTTGGGACAGTGGAAACAATAAAGGACCATGAAGTTTCCGGTGGCCATGTCAAAAGCATTGCAAGTAAACAGACAAAGACAACAGTGTTGCGTTTAGATCCCTGGTCCTCATGAAGTTGTTACACCTTTGCCAATTTGTTAAATTGCCTTGCAAATAAATGCTTTGCTATTTGTTAAAATCCAAATCCTTTCAGGTAATGATTTTTCACATGTCATTTATATTAGCTCACACAAACACTCATTCTTGGCCCGGCTCCTCCGTCAAACTTTACAACCCACTGTGGTCCGCGAGTCAAAACGTTTGCCGACCTGTCCTAGGAGGGACGTCTAATGGACAACCAAGTACTGCAAGCTAGACTATTATGCAGTTGTAGACACAACACAGGGGGTCCCTGGGCCTGAGAAGGGAAGAAAAGGAGTTTAATATGGCTATTAAATGTGACTAAAACTAATTACATTTTAGTCTAGTTTTCGTCGACTAAAACTAAGGAGGATTAAATGACTAAATGTGACTAAAACTAATATGCAAGACTAAATCAAAAATAGCTGCCAAAATTAACACTGCTGTGGTTTTAAATTCAGTTTGTAAGGACTATAGAATACAAAAAAAAAACAAACCTTCTCTCTTTTGGGGGTTTGCTTCTGGGTCAGCGTGTTTTCTTTTTGCTCCTTTCGATCCGAGCCGCTTATTCTTGTTCCCCAATTCACCTTGTAATATGACATGGCTGCTCCAGACGGCTTCGTCCTCGTGTTATTTCTCTGTCTTGTTTGGGTGGATCAAAAAGTCAATACCTTAGTGGAACACTTGTGGATGTGGATTCACCTCAGTTCACAAAGCCAACATCTAGAACATGTCCTGACTGAGCCACTTGAAGTGTAACTAAAGATTAGACGTGGTTTGAGTGGTCAACAAAGGATAACACAGACAAGTGTGCTTTTCATCTGAAATGCAATGACTTCTCGGCCCAGAGCTTCTTGTGTGAAACCATAGATGATCACTTTCGCCAGCACATTTTACAGGTTGTAATGCCAGATGTAAAACTATAGTTCAAGTCAGATGTGTCCTGCTAATACCAACAACTGTTCATAACTACACAGAAAATTTAGAAGACACACGTGCTCACAAAAACAAACATTTACAACCAAATGTGGAGCTGCATGTGGTAATGCTTTACATTGGATAATTCTATTCAAACCCTTTAAATCCTTCTTGCTCAGGTGACTCCATAGTAGTGGCACCCAGCCAGACGTTGTCCAACGAGGAGTATCACATGCTCCGGGAGACCGCCATCAAAGTGGTCCGTCACCTTGGCATTATAGGCGAATGCAACATCCAGTATGCCTTGCACCCGCAGTCCCTGGAGTACTGCATCATTGAGGTTAACGCCCGGCTCTCCAGAAGCTCCGCTCTGGCTTCCAAAGCCACCGGGTGAGACGATGTGTTTGTGCAAACGGAAGATGCTTACGTTATATCAATTTTTACATTTTTTTTTAATCTCTCATTGGGTGCAGAAACCGTCGCGCCCAGTTGATTTGCTCTCCTGGTGCTTTGGTCAATGTCCCACAGGTATCCCCTGGCTTTTGTTGCAGCAAAACTGGCTCTGGGCATCCCCTTACCGGACATCAAGAACGCTGTATCGGAGAAGACCACCGCCTGCTTTGAACCCAGTCTAGACTACATCGTCACCAAGATCCCCCGCTGGGACCTGGACCGCTTTCAGGGCATGTCCCACGAAATAGGCAGCGCCATGAAGAGCGTCGGAGAGGTCAGGGAGGCTCCAAGAAAAAACACGGATTTGCTCAAATTCGCGCTCCTCCACTCATCATTCACTGCGTTCACAAACCCACGTTTTTTGAGCCACGTATTTTCTCTCTGCTGGATTCAGGTGATGGCAGTTGGTCGGACCTTTGAGGAGAGCGTGCAGAAGGCCCTGAGGATGTGTCATCCATCAGTGGATGGCTTCGTACCTCGGCTGCCACTCAACAAAGCCTGGGCTGACACCCAGGACCTCCAACAGGAGCTGGCTGTGCCCTCCATCACCCGCATCTTTTCCCTCGCCAAGGTACACTGGTCTTTCATAACATTAATAATGAACGACACTGGCCACAGATTTCTCATTAAAATCACATTTCTAACAGAAGAATGATCATGAAATAAAAGTGCAAAGTATGTCCTTGGCCTACCTGTGTGCCTAGTTATGAATGCCCAATAGTGTATAAAATTAGTCTTTTTGATTTTAAATAAGTAAATAGTTATATTTATTTGAAAAACACAAACTATACTGAATGGTTTTGCGTTCCCTTGATGCATGTTAGCCTCTCGGGCTGCTCATAAAATCCACCCAAGGTGAAACAGTACTTTGATAAGTACATCGAGACACAGGGTCGAGTTCCATCATTCAAACGCACATTGCACAAACTATTGGAAGGTTTGAAACATTAACAGATCCTGCACTTCAACATGCTGTTATCACCAGCTGACAGAAGAGCAGAATGATGTCGTCTTAGTGCCAAAACCTCCAGCTGTGTGAGATTGGTGTCCGAAAGTGGAGATATATTCATTCCTGAAAACAGCGAAGAATATAAGACCCATCCACAGTTATTCAGGCATCAGAAGATACTTGAGGACAATAAATAAAATACGATTCTCTAAAATGATGCTGAAATTTTTGTTCAGCCATCGCATTCAAAATCGCAGCAAGGTGAGCTAAACTCTCTCCTGAAAGTGACAGAAATATTTTTTTAACCTGACGAGAAGCCCTCCTCTTTACGGGGCAAGGTGGATTTCACATCACGTTTTACTGCCGGATAAAATCCTCCCTCACTAACCTGGAGTGACTCCTCTGGTCAGCCACCTAATGTCAAAATGATAACACGTATTTACAAGCGGTTGTCAGGGCAGAACCTCTGTCATTTCACAGGTGGATGACAGCCCGGCTTGACATCAGATATCTCATAAAAGGCCAATATTGGCAGAGTAATATAATGTTCCTACAACATATTATACATGAAGTTTAATCACCAGCAATTTATTAAGAAATCTGTTGAAATTCTGTGAAATCTATTGGGTGCCTTTGCTCTCCGAACGTTCCCGTAAAGGAGTGATGAACTCGATGGTCTAACGTCGAGTCTGTTTCATGTCTCCTCTTTTCAGGCCCTTCACAGTGGAATGAGTGTTGATGAGATCCACCAGCTGACCTACATAGACAAATGGTTCCTCTACAAACTTAAGAAGATAACACAGCTCGAGCAGCGCCTGGCAACCCACGACAGGTAGTGTTCTGTTCCGTTTAGTTTTTCTGTACCTTCCAGTCGATCGTTAAAATACGATCTGAGGTTGCGACCCGGCTCGTATGGGAACAGGAATTCAGCGAAGGAGCGAGGGTCTGAACTCTTATTTAATGGAGATGCAATACTCGACACGAGAAGAGATACAACCCCATGTACAGTTGGTTATTTTTTACTTATGCACTTGTTAAAAATGATGGATCTTTGAAATGCTCCATCTCAAAGATGGTTCTGTTAGGGGCTTGACTTTAGGGGACCTAAGAGAATCATGTTTGATTTATTTTCATCTAGGTGGGAAGGTTTTGGGACATCCAGCGCTCCAGACAGTTATCCTGTCTTGTATTAAGACAGGATAAAAGATGACTGGTGTTGCCTTCCTCTTCAACCTTTTAATCGAACATAGATCTGTGTGTCATCTGTCATCGACAGAATGATAAAGTGAAAAGGACGGAGCCCTGCGGGGACCCGCAGGTCAGAGGGATCGCTGAGGAATAGGCGTTAACCGCGGCTGCTTTGTGAAAAACATTTAAACCATTATTGGTCCCAGCCGCTGGTTATCCAGTCGGATCGAACCATCCACTGCGTCAAAAACGTAGCTCTAATTCAGATTAAAATGTTGGAAATTACTTTAATAGTTTTATTTTGGTGATCTGAAAACCTACATTATGAATCAACACCAAGTGCATAGTCTTTAAGACTTTGTTATTTTTATTTTATAGTTTTATATAAAACCATCAGGTGATCTTTTTGTCTTTTTTATGCTTTTCTGCATCTTTATTTCCCTGGTATAGTGATTAACGATATGAGGCTCTGACTTTTTAAAGGTGCTATCCGGTATTGTGCAACTTGTGTTCTCGTGTAGACCCGTTTGGTTTGAGGTTATTGTTTGTGTAGATGCATGCGAAGGCCTTATAAAATCAGAAGTTTGCATCGAGGACAAGAGAGGAAAATTAAGTAGGTCCTTTGGGAGTAGGGCGAAGAATAATTGCTTTGATGGAAGGACACACACAATTTAGTGTGTGTGTGCGTGTGCGCGCGCGTGCGCTCTTTATGACCTTATGTGAATGTGTGGATTAGAGACTAAAGATAGTGTTGTGACATTCTCAAGAACTAGAATTAAAAAGTAAAGTTACATTTTATGGCGGCTCTCACTACCTCCTTTTTATTTGATCGTTGAAAATATCTAGTCAAGAGGAACTATCTGCTCCTAAATGCAGTAAATCGTCCGTAAAGCTCAGTCTATTGCACCACAGGTGGACTCATGGAAATCCTTCTATGGAATACATTGTTATTCCTCTCCCAAGTGCCCAAGCTGTCTCTGTCACTGTGTCTCGCACATTCATCACCTGCTTATCTTTCACTTTATTGGTGCCTGAGACTGTTGGTTAACGTATTTAATATAAACTCATTTTTTGTTTTAAATGAACAAATACAATTAAATTATTTTAATACTCTGAAATCTGCGTTTAAAAAAAAGAACCCACAACAATCTACTTGGATGGTAAATTATAGCTAACGGAATTTCTAATGCCCAAGAAATTAGGTAATATTCTTCGATAGAAAAAATGTTGGTCCTCAGGATGCGATGGACCCTCGTCTCCTCCCCCCCTACCCCCCTCTCAGCTGCCTCTCTCTCATGTTCTGGCCTCGGGCTTCTACCTGGACAGCCGCTGTGAATGTCACTGGCTGCTTCTTCCCTCTGACTCTGCTGTTTTAATAATGAAGGCTGTTGTCTCTGCTGCCTCCTGAAGCGAGGGACACAGGGATGGACACACAAACAACAGGGTGCCTCCCCCCCCCCCCCCCCCCATGCACACAGACTCGTGGTGTGTACAGAGATATTTAGACAGAGACATTTATTTTTATTTTTATTCGCTTGTACAAGACTTGTGCTGTTTCGAATTTAGTTGTACGTCTTAATTTCAAATGACAACCAATGATTTGTCTTGTCATGTATGTTAAGAATATTAATTCTAATCTTGTGTTGTGTTTGCAGTAAAGCTGGTTTGAGACCAAGCGTTTAGGTACGGTGACTGCTGTAGCACTAGTAATGTTATGGCCATACATTGTTTATACGTATTAAACGCTCAAAGAATATGTTTTATTTTAGCTCTGCAACAATTATTGTCATTATAAATGAATCTGGCAATTTGATTATCAAAAGTAAGAAACAAATGAAATTGTGACGGTGATTCAGACAAAGGTAGACGGTCCTGAAGGCCAGAAAAACGTGCATAGAAGTCCAGAGCCCAGAGATATTACATTCTCACGGATCAAGAAAAAGCCAAAAATCCTCCTCGCAGACAGCAAAGGATGTTTTTACTTAAAACATGATTGAAACCATATTGGTTATCAAAATAGATACTAGACTTTTACTTTTAACTTTTACTATCCTATTTAGTATTTTGCATTGACATATTCCTTCAGGATACCTCTAAGAAAACTTTTTCCTTCTGTATCTGCATTTAATGACCGATATAATCAGTACGTGTGCTTATCCTGAATTAAATCAACTTATTCAAAATAAAAGGATAGAAAATGTACAACACTTAAGTATCATTATAGTACTTTGAAGGTCCATACGTGTGACATTATAGAAACCATTCACCATTTATAATTTAGTTTTATTTTGTGTTTTTGTGATATCCGGGAATATTTTGCAGTCCCTCTTCACTCTTTAAAACCACACACACGCTGAGTGTGTTCTCATGTTTTATTTGTCTGCGAGGGCAAACGTACCCAAGTTTATGACATGCAAAGGATGTCCCTTTGGCTTTAAGCGGCTCTTTTGGCGAAGATAATTGCACACAAGTCAACCGAGCTCACTGATCAGATGTCTTTCCCTCTCGTGCTTCTAACTCTGCTGCTCCCTGCTTCCATTGTTTCCTTTACTGTTCCTCAGCACGTGCGCTGGGATTTAAAACACTTGACATTTCCAATATTGTTATCCTACAAGGTCATAAATAATTCAGATAAGGAGGGGGCAGAGCAGGCTGTGGTTCACCAGAAATAAGAATCCCTTTTTTCTTTCCTTCTGTTATTATAGGATATTCGCTTTTCATAGTGGGAGTTACATGAGGAGATCAATATCAATTTCATCACGCATTCACACACAGAGGCAGAGGAGGTTTGCACCTTTTCACTAACTCCGTAACTGTGTTTAAATACATGTTCAGAAGAGGAAAAAATGTCACATGTGCTGTCCTCATTGAGAAGTTACTAACAAAAGCAAACGTGAATTATCGTAATGCTCGGATCCCGACAAACCACAACAATCAACTCCCAACGACTCGGCCCTTTGATTTAACTGCTTTCGCAAAATATAAGTGTCTTCCTTATCTAATAACATACTGACTCTGATTTGTCATTGTGATTTAGCCTGTTTTAAAAAGGAGGAAAATCCCAAAGTACTTTTATTTTCAGCAGATAAACTGTCAGTATATTAAATTGTAAGTATAAGGTGTTTTTTTTTATCTGGGAAAGGTTAGATGGAGATAAACATTAGTCTGCGTTATGAAACCAGCAGCTCTGATTTTACATTTTCTGAAAACATCTGCGAGGTCATTACGGGTTGCACATTCCTGATTGAATTCTGTCAGACGCCTCTGGTTTTCTCCTTTAAAAAAAAACGTGTTTACTTTTACTACATTTATTTAAATTGGTGAATGTGTGATTTGTATTGAATTATCCACCTGCTGAATAATGCATTGGGAAAGAATTTTCTGTACTTATACAGATCTTAGACTTATACATTCTTTTCCCTTGTGCTGTCCCATCGTTTTATAAACGACTATTGTATTGTGTGTATTAACACCGATGCACGGACAACAAGCAGCCAGTCCAAAATGGTTTTAATTGAAGTCAAGAGTTTGATAAATTGGTCCAGTTCATAGATGGAACTTCATACCCTGACTTTGTTTCTTTCACCATTTATCCGTGTTTCCACACAGCTGCCTTGCATGTCGACATATCGTGCATTAAACTTTTAAGAGATGATTGACAAACTCTAGAAACTTCTACTTTGCAGGTATTTGGCTAAGGCACAAAATGCCAAAGAGAACTACTGTTCCAATCAAAACTGAGTATATAGAGTCAAATGTAGTACCTTTTTATTTTCTTTTTTTTGTGGACAACCTTTGGGGTTCTGAAGGATTTGGCCAAACGTCTGTATGACTACCATTGTTCCTTGTCTGTTCAGTTGCACAGTGTCCAAGGAGCTTCTGCTGAAGGCCAAGCAGGACGGCTTCTCCGACCGGCAGGTTGGCCAGATTCTGGGCTCCAGTGAGGCCGAGGCCAGAGAGCTGAGGCTCACTCACGGCATCAAACCCTGGGTCAAACAGGTGAGCGTCACCGGGCGTCTTTTAGTGACTGCAGCGTCGGACAAGCAACATCGATAATGATAATATGCTTTTATTTGTGTGTGTGTGGCCTTTCTTATATGAAATTCTGCAGACGGTGCTGTGCAATAAAGGGAAATATAATAAACCTAAACAATGGGATAGAATGCCAAAATGAATGTGACATGGATAATAAAGAAACCGTGGATAAAAAGGGATGAGAAGTTTACAGAAAAAGGGAGACCCCTCCAATTTCCTCACTGACAAAGTCACTGCCGCTCTCAATTTGAGCAAATTATCATTTTTAAGCAATCCAGAGATAACTGACTCGGCCTGATTAATACATAGACGGACCGGTTTCCCTTGGCCACAGATAAGTATGAAAATATGTAGGTTAAAGCCATCATCAGCTGTCTGTCCTCTTCATACAGTATTAAAGTGTGTAGTCCAGGGTGTAATTACGGATTCACCGGTCAAAATATGCAAAACTCAGAAGATATAATATATAACATTTGCGTTATTCCGTCATGGTTATTTACAATTCATTGATTGATCAAATCGATTGAACTTAAATATGAGTATTTTAATGTTTTATCGTTATTTGGTCAGAATACATCGATCACCAGTAATAGTCCTGAAATAAAACATTTTATAAACTTAATATACAAACTTTGAAAATTGAAAATGATGGCCTTTCAGAGAAGCAGTTCCTGGGTTTTGGTTAATTGGGGTCTGTCTGTTTCTCGATGTAATGTATGGTATTTATTTACTGTAAACCTGATATAATAATTATTGGTGATAATGTTGTGTGATTGTTTTTCTGACCAATTTTTACCTTTCTTTTCTCTGCTCCCTCTCCTCAGATTGACACCTTGGCGGCAGAGTATCCAGCCATGACCAACTACCTGTATTGTACCTATAACGGTCAGGTACGCGTTCTGCAGACAGAGAATATGTTATAGTGCTGTAATAATGGGTATAAAGTGATTATCTTTTCACCAATCCAAATTAATTTGGCATAAAGTTGGAAATTGGCTTGGAAAAATGGCTTTTAATATGGATTGTAACATTCAGGTGTTTTTTGCTGTCCAATGCGATTATTGATGGGAAGCAGATTACAGCGCCAACGAATGTTTTTGACAGTTTATCCAATCCAACAGGAGAACGATCTGGACTTTAAAGACCAGGGCATTATGGTTCTTGGTTGTGGACCCTATCACATTGGTGAGCTAAAAAACAAACTTACACATAATTATTCATCCGTTCACATGCAGGTTTCAGGGATGATATTAACATGCAGTTAATTTGTTGGCTGGCTTAGTAAAACTGCTTTATAGGACAAACCTCGTTTGATCCGACAGGGAGCAGCGTGGAGTTCGACTGGTGTGCGGTGTCGTGCATCAGAGCGTTGAGGCAGATGGGTAAAAAGACCGTTGTGGTGAACCACAACCCTGAGACGGTCAGCACGGACTTCGACGAATGTGACCGCCTTTACTTTGAGGAGTTAACTCTGGAGCGCATCCTCGACATCTCCCAACTGGAGGTTTGGACACCCATGCACGCTTGCCATTTCTTACTGTAATTCAATCCAAACATACAGTGACGTCATACGTTATCATGGGATATAATGTTGTACTGAAACCCACTTGCATTATCCTGTTCTGGGTTGCTGCAGCGATCCCAGCATGCACTAGGAGAGTCTGCTTTATCAATAGGTTCCATCAGTGCTAATAACTACTCGTATATTCATGTGTATTGAATGGAATCTGGTTGAAATAGGGCATTGCAATCAATGTAAGACCTGCCGTAGGCGGAGAAGTAATGATCAATTAGGGGATACACACACAACAAACCAAATCAATCCCGTCGACGTATTCATGCGGAGGAAACGCTAGTCCAATTTAATTAAAACAATATTTACCAAATATCTTTGTAGAATAAAGGAATAGGTCTAAGTCTCACAGCGGGCAAGCACAAGGGTTCGGCCTTATTTTGAAGGGACTTCACGGCCAAGTTAATTATTTATAAGAAAATAAGAGCATGATCTTGGCCATTAAAAGCAGGCAAAAGAACTCTAACAGAAACTGTGAAAACTGAATGAGTTCTAATTGGGACACTTTGGTGCTGCGCTATCTGCTCTCCCAAGATTAAAGAGCTTAAGTGGTTGTAGTTACAGGTGAGTGGAGTATTTGATGGCTTTTCAAGGCTCTCTGGTCTCTCTGTGACTCTCGATACACATGGTTGTGCTTTCTCAATACCTGCATGAAAAAAAAAATATTTTGAAGTTGTCCTTTCAAGTCACTGAGGCTCTTGGATTATTTTATGGGGTTCATATAAACAAAAACTGGAAAAGAATCGTGCATACTTAAGTGCGACCAGATTATGAGATGCTTCAAAATAGTGTCACAATACAGGTTCCTAACAAACTTTTAATTGAGTTATTTGAAACCTGAGATTAGCTAATAAAATGTAAATTGGAAATCATTTGAATTGGTGATTTTACATTGCAATTCTTACAGATTTATACATAAATGTTTGTATTTATGTAATTTCCATCTTATTGCCAAAGCGGCTCTTCAGTATGCATGGACCAACGCCGCTCAGGGGCATGAATAGCTGCTACTCCCCTGCTATTTTCCACGTATATGGTTGTTGATATCTGTGTGTTTGTTTTGTATGTTTGCGTACTTGCATCCATTGACTTTCCCTCGCAGCGGAATTGTAATCCAATTTAAAGTCACGATGGGGGTCAGTGTGTGATTAAGTGCTTGTTTGTTCAGGGGGATGGCATTACCATCAATCCATCTCTCCCAGCTACAGTCCTCTCTCGCTTTCTGCGAGTCCGTGTGTGTGATAAATACGGCATTAGAGCATTGGAGATAAACCCTGGACAGGAGCGGGGAGAGCAGGCCCATGAATAATGAAGAGATACAACCTGGCGTTGCCATGGAAACAACATCCCCCCCCTGGATCAGCTGGACAGGAAAAGGGGCTGCATGCTGTTATTAAAGGAGCGAACATACTTCTTCACACACACACACACACACACACACTGTCTAGTGATAATAAATACTCAGTGAAACACCCAAGACCAACAGTTTTTGTTTGTCTCATATTTTCTCCTTGTGATCAGTGGCCAGTGTAATTGGATGCGGCGCAGATATCGGCCGGTTAATCTTGGCCGATGGGCCCGCGGAGGTCCAGGACTTGATGGAATGTCTTCACTTCCCCCTTTTTCTCCTCCCGCCGCCGCTTATTCTCGCCCGCTATTTCATCCTCTTGTTATCTCACACATTCTTCTTCTGCAAGGGTTGCTCTGGCAGCATTGTGTCAGTCGGAGGGCAGATCCCCAACAACCTCGCCGTGCCGCTGCACCTCAGCGGGGTGAAGATCCTGGGGACGAGCCCGCTGCAGATCGACCGGGCCGAGGAGCGCTCCGTCTTCTCCGCAATACTCGATGACCTCGGGGTGGCCCAGGCCCCCTGGAGGGCCCTCAGCTCACTGGTGAGAAATAAATGAATGATGTCAGGCTTGTGGAATGGGACCTGAGCACCCAGGAGCTGTTTCCGGAGCCTTTAGGTGTCACAGTGTTACTCTTCCAGTGACTCCGGGTGTTTACCAGTAAGCAATGGATGGGAAGCTCAGGGTTTTTGGAGATAGTTGAGGGAAATTACATTTATAAAAATGTAATGTACACATTCAGATAATTTAGTTAAGTCTGGTGATCACAAAGCAGTTGCAAGAGTTGTTCTTCGGTTTTATATCCCCCACCTCAATAATACTGTTTGTTTTTTAGTTGGAGCCCTAACACATCACACCTTTCCCTACAGACAAACTCTGATATTGACAAGACGGTAAGTTGGGGCATTGTGCTCCCGGCCCACTTTCGTGTTTAGCGCTTCGTCCGGCGGAGCCCTGGCCGGCCCCTCCGTGGGACATGCGGAGCGCCGAATTATGTCAGTCGTCAGCGCTGAAATATGTCTCTTCCATTACCGTCGTATCCAGTTACCACTGAGGAGCGATTATCCGTTACAAACCGATAAAGCTCTGCGTCTCTACAGAGTCGACCTGCATATTCTATTTCCCTGCCGAGCTTAGAGAAACGATTCGTT
Organism: Gasterosteus aculeatus; assembly: GCF_964276395.1. NCBI lineage: Eukaryota > Metazoa > Chordata > Actinopteri > Perciformes > Gasterosteidae > Gasterosteus > Gasterosteus aculeatus. The sequence continues at coordinate 13,358,108 of NC_135704.1, read as the reverse complement.
TTTAATGGGTTGAAATAACTCCGGTAGAGCCGGGGGGGGGGGGGCTTTGTTGATGGTATCCCACCTGGCGAGTGAACAGTGGATAATGATGGGAAGAAAGAGGCAAGCGAGATGGATAAGGGAGAAAGCGCGATGATGACGAGGAGCCTCATTGTTCGACTCCTCCCACGACTCGTACTCTTTATGCTCTTGTGTCGTTTGTGAACTGAATGGAAGAAAAACAAATCTAAAGGAGGTTGAGTTGAAGCCCCACTCACTGGGTGCTGTTGGAGCACTTATACTCCCTTTCACGCTTTTGATGAGTCCTGTTCTTTTTCTGACCGGGAGCAGACCTTTCATTCGAGAGGCCTTTAAAATGTGTGTGGTTTGATTTAAATTGGACTTTCTGTACCAGAGGCTTTGTTACAAGAACAAGTGCAAACAACCACCCTTGATTTGATATTGATTCTTTTTGTTTTGTGTCCCAAGTGGCGCTAATCATACAATGTCCCAACTTTATATGGATACCGTGATGATAAATCCTCAGATGCATAATGATTGAAATAACAAATACCGCTCAGACCTGATCGGCGATGGAGCTTTCCAGGCCATCGATCCACTAAATTGTTCATTCATGATTGGTTCCTAGCCTACTGTTTTACTAAATGCTTTTGTTTTTTTCAGTATGTTGTTTCTCCTCGTTAGCCAAAAGATATATTACAGTCAGACTATTCAGAAGGAATCATGGCGTCATACATTTCTATCTCCGTGAAACCAAATGAGGAAGCTTACAACATTTCGCTGTGCTTCTCTCTCCGTTCGCAGGAAGACGCCATCACCTTTGCTGACCACGTGGGTTATCCCTGCCTGCTGCGCCCCTCCTACGTTCTCAGGTAAGTTTAGGTTAGATGATTAGATTCAACTTCATTGTTATTGTACAGGTACTGAGACGACGAAATGCACGTCAGCTAACCTGCTTTAAATTCGCAGTAGTTTTGATTATTTTTTATGTATCAGTAAACGCAAGGCCAGCATCTTTTATTTAGTTGCTTTCTAATTCTAGCCAATTCAGTGAAGTGACGAAATATAGGGAAGAAAACAGTGTGTTTGGCTGAGATATGCCAGAAAGACCAATCAATTTACTCTTAATAGCTAATTCACAGACGTATTGCGAAGTGAGTAAAATACCACTTTACTTATGATGATTAATGAACCTTACTACAATTACGGCCCGTTTAATCGTGTAGTGACACTTTAGTCCAGCAGATGTCGTGATGTGACCCCGTATTCAGAAGCTCTGTGGCGCTGACCAGTCGCTCGTGTTTAAGGGAGTTTCGGACTTTATATTGTTTTCCATGCTAAGCATCGAGTGCCATTCACCAGGTCACATGAAACGACACAAGTAGTGTAATCCAACAAAACTATTGCCACCAGAATTGTGGAATTCTGTTGATTTAGAAGGAGGAGCCTTACCTCTCCTCTCTCCTCAGCATCAGCGCAGGGTGAACTCCGTCTGATCCTCCACATTCCCCAGAGCGTTTTCCCGCTTCCAACTTGACATACTTGTTAATGGTTTTTGAATGTTCTTCTCGGCCTCAGTACATAGGCTCAAACTTTCACATTTCCACACCAAACGCTCCTTGTCATATTTGTGAGTCATTTTTCAGTGAAATGAGCACAAACCAAGACAAAGTTTAACGTATTTAGCCTTGAAATCCATTTGCTTCATGCCGCGTGATCCTTATCTTATTTGCATACTTAAATCCATCATGCCTTTTTGGTTCTCGAAAATGTATTTGTACAACATAGGAAGTATATTTTTGCTCTGAAGTACTGGCACGGCTAGATATGTTGAGATGTGTTGTATGTAGAAAGATGTGCACAAGCAATCGGACGGTCTTTAAACTATTCATCAAAGCGACTAGCCGGTGTTCCAACGTGTCTATCCACAGCTGAAACATCTTGAAAGTGTCTGATTCCTTCAGTTAGCAAGTGCTACGGGGAAACTGAATTCCTATATGTGGGGAAGCCTTTGTGAGTGAGAAATGGTCCAATCTGACCGTAGCAATAAAACCAAGCAGGAAACTCTTACTCACTTTTTATAAAAATCCATCAAATGGTTGCGTTGTTAACTCATTGCTTTAGAATTGTCATAACTGTAGAGTTTCTCTTCACACTGTGGATTTGTTGTGTGTGTGTATGTGGGGTTCTATTGGAAACAGACCTTGGTGTGGAACAAATGTGTTCAGCCATTTGGTCTGTAAATAGTGTTTGTTGAGTTACTCTTAACGTGCACTTCATTGCTTTTCCTCTTCAGAATTTGACCGATGGCCGTACGATGAGCGATAGCAATGCAAACATAAACCAAAGATTACCCCCATTTCTACTTCCTTCCACATCCACTGTTGCAATTCCTTTAAATGTTGACCTTTCTGTGGAGCACAAAGATTAAACAAATAGTCAATCTAATTTAAAGTTAAAATATAATTCTTGTTCTAGATACAACTGATTTCCAAAAGTCATTATTTCACGTTGTCAATCGGCCTCGTAATGTGACCTAAATGTGACCATTTTGGGGTGAACAAGATTAAATCAAATGTTCCCAAACAATCACTACAATTGACACCAAGAGCACTTTCATTTAAGCTGCACAGTAAAAACATATTTATTGCACATAATTGATTTTTCTTTTTTTAAATTTCAATGAACACTTTGCATCTCAGTCAAGGATATGCGTGAATGTAAAATTCATGTTCTATTGGTGTTCATTTCAGGGGCAGGACATGCTAAGGATTAAAGATGTGACCCGAGCCCATGGCCTTTCTCCTTTAACCTCTCCTTCTCAATCAGGAGGACAGCCAGCTTGCCTTTTAAAATCCAAAACAACAACAAGCCCAGCTAAACTAGCCGCAATCTATTGTTTTTTTAATGACTAAGTTCTGAACTTGCTTTCAGGAGCCTGGAGTGCTTTTCGACCTAAATAGATGTTCTCTCTCTCGCTCTTGCTCCCTCTCTCATTCCTTAATTTGACTGTTTCTAGACCATGTTCCCGATGGTAATAGTGATGCAACGGAGAAATAATGAGTGTTTTTGAACGATCATTTGAAGCTTGTATGTTCTCCTGTTTGCTTCCCTCTCTTCCTCTCCTGTGGCCCATTGTTTTCCCGCCTTCCTTCACGCTTTTTTTTTCTTTTTTCTTTCTTCCCCCTCCGCTCGCATCTCACCAGTGGCTCCGCGATGAATGTTGCGTACGGCGAAGCGGAGATGAAACGCTTCTTGGAGGAGGCCACTCAGGTGTCCCAGGTGAGTGCGGCGATAACTTGCCTGCACGCTTGAGAACGACCTCTTGAATTATTGCACTAGCTTTTGGGGACAAGCGATCGATCTCTCTACCCCACACACACTCGTACTCTGTTTCTATGTTGGATTCTCCCTCAGCTTTCAATTAACAGATGCTACCAGCTGTTGCGGCTGTTGGCTAGCGCAGCGTGTGCAGCTCTACTTCATCGAACCCGCAGGGGACTTTGGCACCTGGCCCCTCCGAGGCCCACACACACCCATAAACACACATTCTAACCACAAACAATGGCCTGTTAAAGGGACAGTAGACCCTCAAAATGAAGAAATACACATTCTACCTCCCTGTAGTGCATTTGAATCAATATAGCCTGTTTTCACACACAAGTTTTTTAAATGTGTTGTTGTGGAGCCGTACGCACCATAAACTCAAATGTAATTTGGCATTATTAATATTTGGTGTCAAATTCTCTGCAGTAAATAAAGTGTGTATTTTGAAGACTTTGGCCCGATAACTGCCCCTGGAGATGCGTTTCCAGGCCTGTCGTGCAGCCGTCCTCCTCTCCTTTCTACCGCTCCGTTTTGGTGGTGGTGTTGTTGTTGCTGTTGCTGCTCATGGCCCAATACATTACAGGCAGAGTTGGATTGCTCAGGTAGCAAATTGGACTAGCTAAAAATGTAATTCAAGTCACTCGTAAAAAAAAGAAAAGAATGAATTGAAGCATAGCAAAATACAGTTGTTTGTATTCATATGAATACCCTTTAATTAAAATTAAAATTACTTGTATTCTTAGCTTCATTTTAAATACAGTCCAACTAAATTTGTACTAACTGCAATACACACAAAGGGCATAACCTTGTTAAGAGTGGATAATTTCAGATTTATTCATCGATAGAATAACCATCCTGCTGCCTTTCCTCCAGGAGCATCCAGTGGTCATCACCAAGTTCATCTGCGGTTCCAGGGAGGTCGAGGTGGATGCAGTAGCTAAAAGGGGAAAGGTGAGACATCAATGACATCCCACTTTTTTGAATGTCAGTGTAGCCGTCCTGTGTATGTGACAACGCTTTTGCCAAACACCTTCAGTTTACCACGTGGTTTATTTCTGCCTGAAATGTGTGTTCAAAGAAAACAAGGGAGTTATGTTTGATTTAGAATACGACTTGTTAGAAGTGTACATCCTCCATATAAGCCTGTTACAGCCTGGAAAACCCAAATCTGTAATCTGCTTTTATTGATATTGACACCCTGTTTGACCACATTTTTAACAACATCATTGTTATTTCCCTTTAGCCTTGCATTGTTAAATCCTCCATTATTCTTCAGACTAAACGGAACGGTAGGACAGATACTGAGCCCAGTAGATGAATAAAGTGGAAATAATCTCATTCATCTCTGTTGAAAAGATATTACAGAACAGACAGATTGGAGAGTGGAATACATTAAAGCCAAAATGCAGAAAAGTAGTGATACTTCCAGATTAGTTCAGTTCATTCCTCTGTTGATGGGGTGAAACTCCTCAACCTAAATGTCAGTCAAATTGTGAATGTAAAAACATGATTTTATGCCTTGAAACCCTCTGGTCGAAAACATGTATGTGGGACGCATGTATACGTACAATTATGCCCTTTTTAGCGGTAGGAGGTGTCTTGTAGCCAGCAGTTAAACTTTTGAAATGAACAACATTTTCATAGATTCTCATATTAGTATTCAATGTAAGTCCACAGGTGACGCTTAATAAAGCGGCACACAGTCTGTTTCTCTGTCTGGGGATAATCTGCAAAATAATTTAGTAGAGGTTTAGGGAGGATACAGGAAAATAAATTGCAAAATTAGATTTTATCTCGACTCCTCGGACACATGGGACAACGGTTGACAATTTCTGTACATTAAGGCTTTACACGATCAGCCCATGAGCAGAAAGATGGTTGTGACAACAAATGTAACCGTAATATTTGGCATTGTAAATTGCTTTAGTCAAAAGAGACACCTAAGTACTTGTCCTTAATGGCCCGTTAGTTGTTCTATTGTTTAGGCTGCGGGAGTCATTTCAAGGGTGTTATTTGAAAAGTGAGCAATCGAGTTGTATGGTAGATATTCTCTCTGCTATCCCTGAATACAGCCCCTTCTTTATCTTCAGTATCACATTAACAAGCTGTCCATTCATTGAATACCAAAAAGGCCTCATTATTCCTGGTGTGTGTGTGTGCGTGTGCGTGTGCGCGTGTGTAAGTCAGAGATAATACGTATTAATTACCGGCTCTATCTGAAGAGCCTAATGAATGCTGTGGTTAGCAGCAGTTTAAATGAGCTAATGACACGGCAGCTCATTAACCGACACGCGCACACAGTTGCTTGGTGATACAAATCTCCTTTCCTGTGGGTGAAATGTTGGAAGTTGTCCTTTTGACACCGCATATCCGCATACATTGTTTCTCGCATAGCGTCGTGAAATACAGACCCGACGCATTGCTCACAGTTGTTGAGCCGGCTCACTATGTGTTGATGGCGACACCGACACTGAGCCATCTGGCTCCAAGGCTGAAAGATCCCCATCAGGAAAAGGACTAAATCATCCGGCCTCGAGGAGCGTTTTCTTACACTTATTAAAGATATGAGCCGCATGCAAACACTCGCAGTGTCACTTAATCACTGTGTGCCGCTCTCCAGGTTCTGGTCCATGCTATCACAGAGCATGTGGAGGATGCTGGGGTACACTCGGGAGATGCCACTCTTATGTTGCCCACCCAGTCCATCAGCCAGGGGGCACTTGAGAAGGTCAGTTAAGTCTTCCGCCTGCATTCTCACTCGAACCATACCAAGATTACTATCGCTTTTTAATGACCCCGTTTATACTGCAAGGAAAACCAGCCGTTTCACCCGTGTGCCGTGTGCATTTAAACCACAATGTACATTATGGAACCCCCCCCAAATAAGCTCTGCATTCATGCATATGGAGATGCTATGGTATGAAACTGTTTAAGCCAGCCTTATAAATATTGTATCTGTGTATTCATTTTTCATCACTCTTAGGTCAAGATTGCCACACAGAAAATTGCGCAGGCGTTTGAGATTTCGGGGCCCTTTAACACTCAATTTCTGGTTAAAGGCAATGATGTCATGGTAGGTAATATTTCTCAGGCTATGACTAAATGATTGATCAGCATTTTCACACCTGGTTGCAGCAAATGCAATTCACTTGGAATGTTAAATTCCCTTGTGTTCAGAATGATCTGCAAAGTTGAATGGATTTCATGATCGATGCCTTCAGCGTAGATTTTTAAGCTACAGCACAGATAAGAAATGTGCACTGCAATGAACGTATCTACAGTGATATGCATGTTGGATTACCCTAAATGTATATTACTCTGCAACAATAGGTATCTTTTTTACTATTTCTGAAATAACTCCTTTAGGTGATAGAGTGCAATCTGCGTGCATCGCGCTCCTTCCCCTTTGCATCAAAAACAATCGGCGTGGACTTTATCAATGTGGCAACCAAAGTGATGGTGGGAGAGGCTTTGGATGAGGCCAGCCTGCCCTCTCTGGAGAGACCCATCATACCCGTAGACTACGTTGGCATCAAGGTGAGAACTGCTGTGGGCTGGAAATTGTGACTGGCTTTCTTCACTCTTTATGTTTGTTATTTTAATGTTGAGTTTTTATAAAGCACAGAATGTGAATGGATGGAAGTGCACACTTGTGGATTAATGGCTTAAACACGAGCGTGCTACACAATGGTCTGCCCTTTTGAAATGTGTTTGTACCAGTGCAAGCGGGGCTTGGACGCAGTCATGAGTACCGGGGATAATGATCACGGTAGGCCTTTTTAGAATAGACCTTTTAAAACAATTTTTTCTTTTATCTCAATATTTATTAAAATTGGAACCAGCTGTGCTTTCACAGGTGGGATGAATGGGAGAATCCTTTCAGACGCTATCCTGTTTTTGCTTAGCCTAATGCTTATTTCTGGACCCAATAGAACAAGTCTTAACAGGACATAAAAATGAACACGACATGGTGCCAAACCACAGTTAAAACACTCTGCACATTTCTGTTTCTACAGTGGCTCAGGTAGCCGCTGCCCACTCGCACCAGCAAGAATCACGAGAGTATGTTGAGTTCAGACGTGGAGGGGAGCCAGACTGCAGCGGTTACCACCTCTGCTTTTAACTGACATGTCTCTGTGTGCAGCTCTCAAAACGTGCGTTGACACGGTCAATTCATGGCATCCTTGTCCCCTTATGGTTAACTGAAAAATGTATTCCAGTAATAAGAGCCGGCATCGTGATTATATCATGAAAAGAAGAGTAAAGGAAGCAAAAAAAGCCCATAATAAGGGGTTGAAGGGTCAGGTTTCAGAGGAACTGCTCATTGCTATATAAGGGAATATCACAAAGACTATACAAGTCCTTATGTCTTCCTTCTGACAGCATAGTGTATCTGTAATGGTCGGACAATAAGTTCCTTTTATAAAGAGCCCTACATGTATGATACCTTAATAGATACTAGTGCAGCTTCTATTCGATCACATAACAAAGACTGCAATTACTGCTCCATCCCTCTACCTAGGCTTGATTGGGGGTGGGGTGGGCGGGGGGGGGGGGGGGTGTTATGAGGTGCTTTTTGCGTAACGGCTGGGTGGCTTACTTCTTAGATTGGGTACGAGGGAGTTTACGTGTCGCCAGCTGTTCTAAAGCGATTTTTTTTTACTGAAGTAATTTCTCCCTCTAATTACAACGGAGCTGCTGTAACAATGGCTGTAGTTTGGAGCCAATCACGCAGGTATAATCCCCGACGCTTCCTCACCACCTAAAGTTTTCAATTTCTAGTCTGCGCAGCGGTGAGGAATATTAATCAGAGCTCTGAATACTCCAGGCGCAAGGCTTAAAAGACTTCTAGAGTTTACTTGGAGTCTGTGATAGACTTCATACCCTCTGACTGATATGGGCCTTGCTTGCAACCTCGCCACAATAAAAGACTCCTTTTCATTGAAGTAGTAGCAGCGTTTTTGTTTTTTTTACCTGTTTAAACACATAATTGCTGTCTCAACATCAAGCCCCTACTAGAAACGCACTGTGATGTCTGTATTAGCCTGAAGAGTGTGTTTGCAACTAACACCCCCCCCAGCCGAGAGGTCCTCTCTGTATCATCACATCCCACAGTGCTATTAGTCATTGCTATCCAGAGAGACGGCCTTCATTTATGTCTCATTTCTTTTCATTCTCACTCTTGTCCTCTCATTTTTCTCTCTGACTGTCCCTCATTTGAGGCCATGTTGTTTTCTTTCCACTAACAAGTCCCCATTGCTTAATTCTGTCCGTACCATATACACAAACTCATAGGAACGATAACAGTGATATCTCTTATAGTGAGCGGAAGAGGAGCGTGAAGAAGACGTTTGAGGAGGAGGCATTGGATTTGGTGGTCGGGTGTGGGTCCCTCGTGCACACTTATTGGCTGACAAATATAACCTCCAGCCGTTGCATGTTTGTTCCCCCTGACCATTGCATTCAGGACTTTACGCATGCCCAACATGCATTTTTTTTTTGCAAACTTTACAGCAGAAGGGTAATGATAAAATCCCCCACTCGATCAATTTTGTGGGGTTTAATGAAAAAGGAAAAGCTAAATCTGATCTCTATTCCAGTATTTCTTTTAGTTCTTTGACTGTTGCGTCCACATATTACACTGTAATGACCACCGGTACGCCGCGGCTTCGTGATCTTTTAACTTGAACTTACATTGAGGGATTTTTCTTTCTTCAAAACGTCCACCATCAGCAACCATATGGGGGAATAAAACTGTTGCAAATGTAGGGCTGCAAAGATAAAGACATTCATACAGGTTTCACGTCCGCCTCTAACAAGGATGTGCAAATGTCTGTCTTCATTCATTTCCTTCACCTCTGCAGCTCAGCTGTTCCAACAAGATAATACGGCTGATGTTGTCTCTCCGGAGAAGGTGCTCGGTGTGGGACAGAGAGACGGGAGAAGTAGTGTTTGTGTTGGTTGCATGTTGTGGTTATGGAGACTGGGGTATGTGACAGTCGCGTACATTCGGTCCCGGAGACAGACATGCAATCGGACGACAAACTATTATAAATGACAACCAGCAGATTCTAATAATTGTGTTCAGGCTGAACCAAGGTTTCTCATTTTAAGACCATTGCAATTCAAACGGGTGTTAGTGATGCCATCTTGTTTACATTTTCAGTTTTAAGTCTTTGTTGCAGATTTGGTTCTACATCTTTGTATGACTCATCTTGTATTCATGTTTATGCTATACCCTCTCGGTGTGTGTGTGTGTGTGTGCGCGTGTGTTTGTGTGTTAGTGTGTGTCTCCCTGTACTCTTATTTCTTGGTAACATTGTTTTATCTACGCATATTTCTTTTCCTGCCTCTTTGAACACAGCCACAATAAGCGCTGCTGGCACCCGGTCCGCATTCCCTTCTCTTCGTCCCTTCTTACATTAGTATGCTAACATTACATTCAGCTGATTAGATAGCCCGTTTCAAGGATGAATCCCCCCCTAGTGGCGTGTGTGTGCGTGTGTGTGTGTGTGTGTGTGCGCGCTCACACACGAGTCACACAACGCCTCCCCTCTCTCTCTCTCGCTCTCTTCAAGGTAATGGGGGTTGTCGACTTTTAAATGGGGAAATAAGAATGTCCTTCCACATGGCACCCCACTATTCTTAATTTGTCTGTAATACAATTCTAAGAAAACCGCCTTTTGCTTTCGTTCCAACACTTTCTTTTTAAATCGTTGCCTCCTCCCATTTCCTCTTTTAAAATGTAGAATTTGCCCCCCCCCCGCTCCCCGCTCCTTTTCATTCTATTCCCCCAAAGCCCTTTTTTCATCTTAATTAAGTTTGTTTATCCCGTCCTGACATTCATTCTTTTTCTTCCCTCCCTTTTGTTCTCATCTCAAGTCATTTTTATTATTTCTCCTTTTCATGTTTTTCTCCCTCACCGTCGTCTTTTCGTCCCCCGTCGTCTCCTAACTTCTTTTTTTCCCCCCTGCCTCACACTGCCTCTCATCTTCTGTCTCACCCTGCTGCTGCTCTCTAACTCGGGCCACCTACCCTCGTCTCAGTGTCGGCATGTCAAACTGGCTGTTGAAGCGACCGGGGGCCTGCAGTTTGAGAAGCCTCCTCGCTTATCAGATTATCCTTTTTTAAAGTCTGTCGTCACTAGCAGTTGTAGCACTTCGCTTCTTTAACCCTCTGCGTTACCGGACCGCTCTCTCGTTTTATGGTGAAGCAGAAATGCTGCATGAGATGCAGTAAAATAATATTTGGTGCAATGGTTCAAAATAAGTTTTATTAATCAACTTCCTCCGGCTTGTTTTCCCCCTGCTTCCTTTTAATGGAATGCAAGCTTCATTTTGCTGGTATGTGGAAGCAGTGGATGGATGTCAGTCTTTATTGACTGAAACGTATGTATACGTTTTAATAACTATATGCTTTACTATATATGTTTTTTGTTTTTCTTTCTCCAGGGTTAACCATCATGGTCTTTTTATTCTATAAAGCACATATTTAAAGCCAATGCTCAACTGTCAGGAGAATTGACCAAACGGCGTGATTGTGATAACTTGTGATTTTTTTTAAATGGGGGTTTATTACGGGACTATAACCAAATTCAAACACATCACTGGCCTCTCCCTCATTTAACCAGGCACCCATGTTCTCCTGGCCCCGGCTGCGAGATGCAGACCCTGTGCTTCGTTGTGAGATGGCCTCCACTGGAGAAGTAAGTGCAACCCAATAATATAGTTTTTCTGTCATGTCATTTGGAGATTCAGTGTTAACAGACTCGTGTGTGTGTGTGTGTGTGTGTGTTTTTATTGCAGGTAGCTTGTTTTGGACCAAACATTTATTCTGCCTTCCTGAAGGCTATGCTCTCCACAGGCTTTAAGCTACCGGAGAAAGGCATCTTGATTGGGATTCAGGTACGACCGATGCCATCTGGAAGTTCACTTGCCTGCTGTCTGCGTTTCCTTTTGGGGCCTCCTGCCCACAAGACACCAAATGCAAAGCGCCGTGTGAACAGGTGGCATACGTCTTCAGGCTATCGGCTCCATAACGTGGCACTACTTGGTTTCTTCCACACCAAATCCCACCTTGGTGCAAGTTATGCTTACAGCTCTCCTCTAAATGCAGCTGCACTCGAGTTACATTGCGAGAATGACCCAGACAGGGTGAAATACCTTTCACTGCTATCTCACCCGAACTTGGTATGATGGCATCAAGTAAAACCTGATGCTGTCAAACGCAAATGATTAAGAGGAACTACCCAATTATAATGCTTAGTAATTAGTGCACAAAATCAAATCATTCATTTAAATTAGTTTTTTTAAACTCTTCAATAATCCTTGATAAACCTGCAGGATTTGCAGGACTTTTTCTTTTTAATGATTCCACATTGCAAGTTTTGTTGTTGTTGTTGCAGCCATTATGGGTTGCCAGACCGCAGGTTTGACTTACAGTGGTAACAAAGCACTCCCAGTATTGGCTGTATAATCGGTGCTCTTGGGGAATAGGTTCACTTAACGGACAGTAGCCCAGGGCAACACAGATGTGATTTACCACCACTAGTTCGGGCTTTGTAGGCAGATGTTTTACTTCTTGTTTCTTGGTGAAAAGGGCTGTGGACTTTAGCTTGAGGGGGCAGTAAATTCCACAGCTCCACACAGGTGGATGTTTGAATGGGGACATTCTTGCACTGTTGGCAGTTTGCAGTTTTCCTAGTTTTAGTATTTTATTACTCTGCCAACTGACTATTGCGTAGCCACCTCTGCAGGATATTCAAGTTAAAAACACACTATTTGCGGGTGCTGCTTAAGTATCAGTGTAATGTATTCATAGTTTATTTGTCTCTGCTGCTGTAAAAGTACAGTCATTGCTAAGCCACGGTTTGTAGTCTATCGAGCATTGGTTTTGTTAACACTTCAAAGTGAGTGGAAGGAATAATAGACAGCTCATTGTTGTAGTTGGTGACCAATGTACCCCAGCTATTAGTATTCACCTCCTCTACCAGTGGGGTAATAGAAAATTAGCTAACTTCATTTCCAGCAGAGTTGCAAGTTGGATAAGAAAACCCATTTGTTTTTAGACACGCAGGAACGCTAAAATTCAGCTTCCACAATTGGCTTGATCCTGCCTTTACATTTTTCTAATCTGAAACTGTAGCTCTTCATAAATGCAGCATGTATAGCGGTGAACGCATGGCAATTAAAGTAGAATTGGTTGAGGACATTAGAGCCGCTCAATGTGTTTTTATTTTTTATATATGTGATTGTTTCGGGATGGAGGGAAGAGGGGGCCCCACATAGTGACTAACACACAGTATTATTGCCGGACTCAGCAGTCCCTCTCTGCTCAACCTAGATTTTTGTTGTGCGTCAGCTAATTGGCATGTTCTCATCAGCCTCGTTTCCAGGAGCAACAGGCGGCTGCGTAAAAATACAAAACCTCCAGAAGCCCACAGAATGCTAAGCACCAATTAGCAACTTGCTGGGGATCACGACGCAGCGTCTCGCTGCTCGGAGGAGTTTGCGCAGCGCTAAACGGAGTGTGATTAGTGGACGTGCATTTGTTGAGCTACCAGACTCCAAATGAATGCTACTGTCGTCAAAAAAGAACTGATTTTCAAGTTATTAGAACTAAAAAATAAGTGATATTTTATTCAGTCGTACTTTGACAGATTTTAGCCACCCTCCTCATTCCCCAAGTTGATGCGATTGTTATTTCAACACAGACTGCTGGCTTTGAGCCAGAAAAGCTTGACAAATAGGGAATTGCTTTGACGAAACTAGTTCTGTTGAACAAACATGCATTGCCTCGGTCTGTCAAACTCTCCAATTGTTATTGTTTGCCTTTTTTATTCAACCGTACCTTTTTGGGACCATTTTTGGGCTGTGTCAGAATTGCAAACCGTCATGTCATATAAGGCTCAGTACAGTAGGCTGCAGAATAAACCCATCAAACCACATCGCACTGGTTTTTAGAGGCAGCAGTAACTTTAGCAAGCATATTGTTTATTTAGCTAAAGGGCCAATGCTGCATTTTCTTTTTGTTTCCTTCCCTTTTAGCATTCTTTCCGACCCAATTTCCTGGCTACAGCCCACCAGCTGAAAGCGGAAGGATTCAAGGTGCATATTTTAAAGCTTGAATGTCTCGATCTTATTTCCCTTCTTGATTTTTAACTCCAGTTGATGGATAATCCTGCATATGATGTATCTGGATATATTCCCATAGCTCTTTGCTACCGAAGCCACTTCCGCCTGGCTGTGCGCCAATGACGTGCCTGCTTCTCCCGTTGCTTGGCCCTCTGATAAAGGAGATGAAACCAGTCTGCCCAGTATTAAGAGGTTGGGAAATATTCATTTTGAACACTTGATTGATGTTTTAATTCTTTTGAAACGTTCAAGGCTACATTGATAATGGAGAAAGCTGAAGGGAAATTCTGATCCAAAACTCCCAAGATGAGGCTTGCTTAGGTTTCCTGAGGCAGTGCTTAAGTCTTGAATAAATTCAAAATCTGATATCTAATCGGATGCTGGCTTAATATCTAAGGGTATAGCACCCTGATTTTCTCAGGAGTATGCTAAAAAAATCGAATCAAAAAAGATGTAGCAGACTGGGAATTAAATCTTAAATAGGAAAGATGAAGTATTGTCAGAGCGACGTCAACTCAATAGTGTGAATATACAAAGTGCAGCTGAGGATCAATAATGATCCCAAGCTATGCATTTCTTCCAGTCACTGTTCAGTTGTTAAAATGTTCTAGATTGATTTGTAGCAGGCTGCAATTTGCAGGTAATGATTCCAAAATCAAGTCATGATCATGCTACACTGAAGCCATCTGGGCGCTTTGTTTGGAAATGAGCTTGTAAAGAACAGGATGTGAGGAGAATAAGTCTAGACCAAAACAACAACACACACACACATGGCTGGCTTGGAGGTGTCAGCTGTGCCAGGTGACATAGAGTCCAGCTCTTTATAGAGAAGAACATGACCTTTTTGTTTAGACTGTTGAATGCCCTCACTTTCTTTTAGACATCAGCTTGCCTGTCAAAGGCCTTCAAATGAAAAAGGCAACCCAGCCAGGTGTGTGTGAGAGTAAGACAGTTTCTAGTTGTTATTTTGTGCTGTCCAGATGAGCTAGTTTGCTTAGACAAGCTCATTCAGTCGACCCTGTGTGTACTGCAGAACCCAAACAACTGGCTCAGAGTGACTAAATTCTGCAAAGCGCTGCAGAAATGAGGCTTCATTCTTGATGGAATCAACAACTGATATGACCGGAAACGGTTTATTTAAGTGTATTGTCTTGTATTCTCACCACTGCGACACTGCTTGTTTTCACAGGCTAGTCAGCGAGGGACATATTGACCTGGTGGTCAACCTGCCCAATAACAACACGCGGCATGTGAACGATAACTTCCTCATCCGCAGGATGGCCGTGGACCACAGTGTTCCCCTCATTACCAACTTTCAGGTGAGTAAATGTCACACCAGCAGGGAGGAGGAGGAAACTCACTTGATCTGACGTCTCCACGAGCATTATATTTACCGCTTTGTCTGGTGGCGCCGGTAAACTCTGGTTTTCTGCGTGTGCTCAGGTAGTGAAGCTGTTTGCAGAAGCAATCCAGCATGCGGGTAAACTCGACGCTACCAGCCTCTTCCACTACCGTCAGAAAGAAAGACAACTGAAAGCCCCTAACAAGCAGGGTTAAAGCTTCCTTCCATCCGCCTTTTTGTTTCCTTTGCAAAACTGCTGAATTAATCCGGAGCAAATGTGTTTGACATACGGTTTTACTATCGCATGCGGTCAAGAAGGAGTAGTGAAGCAAATAAAAGCATTCAGTATATTTTCAGTTTAGCGTAACCATTTTGGCCGCCATGCGCTTTTATTCAGCATTCAATTGTACTTTGCTTAAATTTGTGTGGCTTCTGGATGTAAGAAGCCAAGATGGTGATTGCCAAAGAACAAGATGGGGGTGGGATTTATTTATGTTAACAAACTAGGATTCTTAAATTTGGTATAGCAGGGCATACAAGTTATAATGTGGGGTTAGAACCCCACAAAAAGGACAGTCACAGAATTTCAGGGTAAATAAGCAAAGCTATTAAACAACTAAATCAATTCATATATGTTTTCAATGATGGGACTCAACGACACAAAAACTTTTCTATCAACAAGAAAATATTCATCACATATGAATAGCAGCACACAAGCAAAATATGATATGGTATTATAACCGTCACCATGTATATACAATAGGCTATGTAGCCAGACCCAGACATAAATTATTCATCGAGCTAGTAGACATCTGTCACACTCCGATAAAATATTTACAGATCTGAACTCGTGAACCGTTTGTTAATCGATGGAAAAATTATTTTGAGTATTTTAAATACAAAATTACTCACTATTTTATCGGCCCAATCAAATAAAAATATACGTAACAAATTAAAATACATATTTCAAATACAAGTAATAGAAATACTCGCACTACTCTGTTCCTCCTGGGCTCATTTTAATACCAATGCTTTAAGTGGAGTCCTTTTTTGTTCATTTTGTCTTCAAATATTTAGTGTTTTTTATTTTTTATCTTAAAATGATAATAGTCTAAGTAGCTCTAATGCAGGTTGTTTTGTAGTTGTTTATGTTCATGTTTGTATTGGATTGCAATCTATGAAACACAATGAAGTCTTATCAAACATAACATCTGCTTCTGTGTCATCGTGTGTGTGTTTGTGTGCGCACTGTTTACACTGGACAGGAACTCGATTTCTGTTATTTACAATATCCGAAGAAAGTAAAACGGTAAGAATTCAGCCTATGGCCCACTCATGATTTATTTTATTTATTTGTATGTTTGCAGTATTAGAAACTTTTCATATAGCAACCACAACAACCAACCACAACCACAGAAAGAATGGTGCGTTCCAGTTTTTCTCCATTGTCTCGACACAATGCAGGTTGGGCTAGTCTTCAGCATAGCCTTCTTTTTCCTGGGGACTCTTGAGTGTGACAAATGTAAAACTCGACTATGAATCAGTTCCATGAGAAAAAGTTAAACCGACAACGTGACTGTAACGACAACACGTTACAGTCACCTTACTCCCGACTGGGGGTGTAACTATTCATTCACTGAATCGATTAATCCAGGGTCCTGTGAATTGATCCAAACATTGTGTAATTATTGTGTAATGTTTACATTGAAAATGGTTGCACAATAAAAGGTTAATACATTTGCCATTAATTGTTGTTTGCTTGTTTATAATATCCATAATTAATTTAAACCTGATTTCCTTACAAGAAACAACAGGGATCTCTGAATCTTTGCCTGCACTGTCCAGTAAAGTTACTGAATCGATTTCAAGTCACTCAATAGAATCGAATCGAATCGTTCTAAATGAACCCAGATCGTCCATGAATCGAATCGGCAACCATGAATCGGGATTCGAATTGAATCGTTGTTAAAATGAATCGTTACCCCCTTACTCCCGACACAAGCTGTTAAAATCCCCTTTTCAAAAGCAGAAACTAACTTTTCGTATTGTCTACATATATACAATTTGACCTATTCCAAGCTTTTAGGAGCAGTGGGCCACTGTAAAACTTTGTTCATGGTCTTCGTTTGACGCCACAGTCACCCATTATTAAAACCTAATGAAACAAACCAAGAGCATAATTGTGCAAAAGGGCAAATGAGAGAACCATGTTAACCGGAGGAAGAAACACATATTTATTTGCAAACATAAACATATATTTGCAATACAATATCATGTGAGTGGTGTTAACCAGTCTAATCCAAGGACCACTTCGTTATCAGGCTCAATGAGTTACAAGCCTTCATTGTATCATTCACCTCTTGACTAAATGAAAAGTACGGCAAGAATATGTCGCAGGTTCACATGGTCGGACACATTCGGTAGCATCAACTACCCCAAAGCACGTCACCATGCTTGTCACTCTTGTCTCTGTAGGAATTAAAATCATATTTCATGATTTTATGTTTTGCCCTATTAACATTTTAGTAGGTTTTAGTTTAATTGGTGCGATATTATTCATAAAAAGATGAGAGATTTGATTGAGACCAAAAGTGAAAAATATATTCACAGTACCTTATTACACCAGCTGGAATTGCAAAATTACACAATGTTTGTCTTCCTTTGACTGACTTGGACACATTAAATATCAAATTCTTTATTTGCAAAGTCTCAAATTGTGTTCAATTGAGCTAATTTGAATCCAGCAGCCCAAGGCCATCAGTCTGGATTCCCTGCAAGCACAGTAACCAAGCAACGGGGGCAGCTTGTGGTGTTCATTGCTCACAGAAGCTCACAGGTTAAACCCCCGTTTTGCAGAATGTCTGCAGGTACCACTTTGATTAAAGTAAAGTGTTAAATGTAACGCTACTCTTGTATTATTAAGTATTGTTTTGGTTCTGCTGCCCTTGAACCTTGATGGAGTATTCCAAGGTCTTGGTTCCTATATGAGCCCTCCATTTAAAGAAATACCACAAAGTAAACAAGTAAAAAATATATATATATATATATATATTCATATATATATATATATATATATATATATATATATATATTCATATATATATATATATATATATATATATATATACATACATATATATTTTTTTTGTTTAACTTAATATATCCAGTCCATCAAAGCTGCTTGACCTGTCCATATCATTGCAGAGACACTATATAGAGTACAGTAAATTATCCTTGTAAGATTTGAATTATTATTACCATTTCAACAAACTTGGAATCAATCCTCACCAAGTACAAGAAAAGATATCCCTGCTCAAATGAAACAGAATTATTGACACCTGCCTGACTTTCTCTTGTTTTTTTTATTTCCTTTAATGGAATAGAACGAGGCCTTGCAGTCTTAGCAGTCATGTCCAGAAATGCTAAATAATGCTCTGTTTCATTACGATCCTCAGGCTGTCATGAAGAGAGACCCGCTAATATTTCACTGTTAGAAAAAATAAACCTGGCTAATTGGTATGCATTTTCCGTGCTGTGCAAAATTAATTATTTATGGGAGTGAGGAGCAAGAAGGCTTAGAAGACCCGCATCCCTTTGGGATGAGTCACATAGTTGTTGGAGTTTGATTGCCATGTGTGGATAATGTTTTGTTAAAGGGCCTAATCAGCTATTGACCAAATAAATAGAAAAAATTCCAATAAATGACACAAACATATTCAAGCATTAAAAAAGGCCAATGTAAAAATGTAACAGGCAGCGGTTACTCACTATTGCCTCTTGATTTACAAGCGGTATTACAAGATAGGTAATCAGTTACTGTCAGCAAACATTTTTAAAATAGCTTGAAAAAAAGTTTAAAAAAATATCACTTTTTTTTTTTTTAAACGGTCAAATATTCTTCCGAAAGAAAAATCACAAGATGTGAAAAAAAAAAAAAGTTAAAAATGTGTCAATGTTTTGGAAAATATGGAAAAAATCCAAATGTTTTAAAAAAAGGCCTAACGAAAGCAAATTCGTTTGGTAAAAAAATGTAAAAAATAAAAATAAAAAATTATGGAGGAAAAAAGTTTGAAAAAATGAGGTCGGAAAATGATTAAAAAAAATAAGTTGATATACATTATGTAAAAAGAAGTAGATAATAGGAATGATTTTAGAAATTAGTCTAAATATGTCAGGTCAGAAAATTGTCATTTGTGTAAAAATATTTTTTTTGAAAGAAAAGTTAAAAAAAATGTGTTGGATACGATATGATGAGATGAGATAAAGATGTGTAGCAGGTTTTCAAAAATGTAAAAAAAATAAGGCTAAAGGCCCAGTGGTATTTGAGCAGTATACGCTAAAGCAAACATCCTTATGTTCACTCATGTGCATCGTGTCAAGCTAAGAATAAGTGTAAAGCTTCACAGAGCCTCAGCTTAACATCGGCCCTGTTGCAGCGTGTGGTAAATACCATTATGACAGCAAGAGACCACCCCATTAGCCATAGCAGTAGACTATCTCCTTCTATCTCTAATAGCGATTGTGAAGCTTAATTGTTTCCCAGACCATCAAACAGTTTGAGTTGCCATCTGTAAAAAGAAGATTGCCATAATGTATCTGCATGGTGCAACAACACAGTCACCCGTTGTTCTCCACAAGCAAACACACACTGTTTGCTATGTAAACCGGCCTATGAAGCTATGGGGGAAATTAATTGCACCTTTTGTAATGTAATTAAAAAAGATGTTTACATTACTCAGTTAAATCATTAGCCTTCTGCTGATGATGGCACGTTTGACGTATTTTGGCTACCGTATGGTGTGCCATTGATATATAAAAGTGATATCATCAATGTCATATTTGTGACTCCCTCTGTGAATCTCCATGTATGACCTTTCAAATAGCCAACAATTTCAACAAGCTGTCTGTCCACATTTTGCTTTCACCATGTAGACATCCACTGATTCATAGTATCTAGGTCTTAAATTAGTCCGAGCCTCACAAAGTAATAACTGGACCCCTAAATGGCATTCAATCCTATATGTAAGCTTGATTGACGAGCCCGCTTAATGTACAACTTCTGGATTATTCATTTTGTGAGATGACGCCGTAGAAAATATATTTTTCAATCAAGAAACTTGCACTAGGCTCAATCGGGCCCCTTGTTTAGCGAGAGGGAGCGGCAATTACATGTTGTGGTGATCGTCTCCCTGTACGGTTCTGTAAGGTTGTAACTCAAGCTTTGTCTTGATCTTTAAAGATAAGGAAAGCTGCCTCATCTGCTAAAAGCCAATGAAAAATATAAATCTACTACTTTACGTCAGCAAAAAAGCCCTGCTCAAGAAAAGTAGAGTAACACAATAAACCGCCTGTGCCTCCGAGTATCATCTAAATCATCACTCACCTCAGTGTGGTTTACTAGTACATTTTGCAATTTCAAGTAAATCGTGATTAATTCTAATAAATCCGGAATGACTGTTGCTTTATCTAATATTCTAAAGGAATAGCTGTTTAGCAACCACCAATATTTGCTCGTCCTTTTGTCGCCATTATTAGGGAAGGATGAATTTGACTATAGCTATTCTGAACTTGCATTCAGTTTCTAATGAGGCAGCTTTAAAAAGCTCCCACTGGGCTTACAGGTACAGAGATCCGCCACTATGTGCAGATACACCACATGACGCCTGGCAACATAAAAATAAAAATAAAATTGGTCTTCCTCTAGCTCCTAAATGAACGAGGGCAAGTAGGACACTAATGGTCCGGTCTCGCTCCCACATGGTTTGACGAATGTCAAGGGAAATAGTTACATTAAATGAACATATTAAAAGATAGTCTTTGCATTTTCATGTATAAAAACAATCATCGGTGGTAAGCCAATGCGGGATTGATTTTCTATTGCAGTTAAAATATTTAGGAGTTTAATTAGAATATATTTTTCTATGATACATATCTCCAACTAAATTATTATATTTCTATCCAGAAAAAGACGTTAAAAAATAAAATATAATTTGCAGCGTGGTAAGATTACCAAAACTTTGATAAGCAGATATAATCAGTTAAAGTCAGCAGCAAACGGAAAAGTGAGTGAAGTCAATATCTGAACATAGATGCACAATCACTTAAACCACATGGCTTTATTAATGCATCTTTTGCTCCTTTGTCTTTGGTGACAAAGAGACATGAACCAGGCAGAAGAATAAATGCCCCCACCTCCTCCTCTAAAACAGAATGGGATGTTGGACTCATCAAAAACTCTCCCTTCACTGTTTCATCCTTCGTTTCTATCTCCAGCCCCGGGGGACAGCTTTTGCACGGACGATTGCAGAATGAATCTCTCAAAGTGTAAGACCTCCGGACCGGCTAAACGAATACAACGGGCACACTTACAACTTTTTAGAGATGTTTAAGAACCATTGCAAAGTGCTTTGCGATGTGCTTCTCAAACGGCTCCCCCCCCAGAGATGGGCCTGGTAGCCATTCGCAGGATAACTTATAACTTATTAGGCAGCTCCAGAAGTCCAACTCTCACTGAATAATTAATAACCGCAAACAACATTGTAAAAAATTCAAAGCCAATCAGTAGCATAATGAAGAATAAGCCACGGCCTATGATGACATGACTGAAATCGATTTGATCCAGCCGGTTTACTTCCGTACCACATGTAACGGTTGCATGAGCAAACGGCCTTAGGAGCTTATTGGGATTTTTAAAGTCTTTGTATGATGGGACTCAATTAAAGAGTGTCACACTATCCAGTGTGTTCACAACATTAAACATTCAACATTGGCTGTGTTGTATAACCGTGTTTCTTTAAGCTCATTAGATATGAATCTAGGCCGAGTAAATATTTCACCATAGGCTACTGTTAAGTCTGATCCCTAGCCTCTCCGTTTTTTAAGCCACATTGAAACCCTCCCGCTAACTCTGCTGGTAAGGCTTGCACTGCTCAAAAAAAACCTTAAGACACAAGATGCATCTCCGTTGTTAGTCTTTTTTTTTGTTCATTATATGGGATTTATGTCGTTGGGCACTGTAAGTTGCCTCCCTCGCCGTTACCCTTTGCAGATTACCGAGACTGCAATGCCACTCTTAGTTTTTGCTGTCCAATGTCCTCCATTCCATTTTATAAAAGCCTGGGGGCAAACGTGTGAGAAATGCAGGGCACCTTGTGTCAGCTGTTTAAAATTAAACAATTCCTGGAATTCCTGGGGCGACAGGGCGGTGTGGTGGTCAGCACTGTCGCCTCACAGCAAGAAGGTCCTGAGTTCAATTCCGTGCCGCGTGGCTTTGGAGTCTACAGGTTCTGCGTGGGTTCTCTCCGGGTACTCTGGTTTCCTCCCACAGCCCAAAGACATGCGCTGGGGATTAGGTTAATTGGTGACTCTAATTTGCCCCTAGATAAGAATTCTCATTGATTACCCCACCTTGCAGAAGAAATGATCCCCATCTTTTATACCCAACAGCGCCGGCATCGTTGCCTCCCTCTATTTTATCCCTCTCATATTCCATTTGTATGCATGAACACAGTTAAATGCATCCATTCTTTATTGGAGTAGAATATGGCAGCTGCAGCTATAAGAGTGGTAAAATGTGCAGCCCGAGTTGTAAGTACAAGCAGTATTCTGGCTAATGATATACGATCAAATTTACGAAGACTGATTACTATTAAGAAGTCATCAAGAAAACAAAGATCTAATACCAGAAACCCACGGTACTTAAGGAATTTCAGACGTCAAAATGATTAATCACATTTTTCTAGAATCCCCTCCCACACACTTTTCCAACATTGTACCTGAAGATGTCCATTTCATGACGTGTGACATTTCTTTCTGACGTACTATGACCTTTGTATGATTTTTTTTTATGACAGCCTATATTATTACTTTTTAATGACATATTATAAATGTATTACACACCAAGACATTTAATGACTCATTTCATGATATATCATACTACGACTTTGTATGACATACTACTAACTACTAACATATTATACTATGAATTTGATATTTCTATAAAATATATGACTTTAATGGCATGCTTTAACTTAAATACAAAATTAATACTTTTTTATTGCTTTTTTTTACAACATACAATGCTATGACTGACATACTATCCTATAACATTTTCTATTTGAATGACATATCTCACCATCACTCTATCAGGAATTTTTGATTAAATCAAACACTACAATTTTTTTATGACAATTAAAATTGTAGTGTGAGAAAAACTGTGGGTGTGTTTAAGCAACAACTTGCTGGAAATAAAGATGTAGATCGCGTATAACAACCTGCTGTTGATTTCAGGCGGATTATATTATGAGCAAACAGTCCTTTTATCCGTTACTCGCAGTAATACGAACAGCATAGTTTAATTTATTAGGCAGTAAATTGGATCCTCCAGTGGAACAATAAGAATGAGTACAATATAAATTTAATTTTAGGCAGTTCATTTAATTTTTGAGGCCATATTTTATATTATTTCCCCCCAAAATATGAGTAAAGCTATAGAATAGGCTGCTCCTAATCAGTAAAGGGTCAAGGAATTGTGTTACGAGCTTTGGAACAGGAAGAGCGCATTTTTGTGTTGTAGTTTATCCAAAAGAAAATTGACCCACTTTTTGAATACAGATCATTATACGCACAATAGAACTTCGGAAATGGAAGGTATGCTCTTAGAAACCTCCTTAAAGCGGCGAAGAAAAGGCTTCAAGGTCAAACAAAGAGACCTAGTTTTAGTTTAGAAGGATGCAAAGCAAAGAAGTCAAAGGTCAGTCTGACTTGCTGCAGGCTTCAAATAAGTTTCCTCAATTGCTTCAAAACACCTTGATGTTGCAACATCTCTGGCCTGCAGTGGGCTTCCAGCGTTTCTGTATCCCCGCTTCTCTAAAATCTCGGATATCTTGATTCCTCCGAGACCTCAGAAGTTCATTTTAGAGAAAATAGATTCTGTATTGTGGAAATACAAAGGTCCTTTGTATTGGCACATGGAAAGATCTTGTAATGTACTTCATAACTCACTCGTTTGAGTTCTTATTGTCTTTTCAAAATACCTAAAACCCTTCAATAAATCAAAGCAGTAGGACTTTCACATAGAAATACATTCGTCCATGCAAATCATTGAAAATGTTCCTCAGCATTAGTGGTAATGTCTGTTGAAGGTACTGACAAGAATGGCCCCTTGTATTACGTTCTACAAAATATTTTATTAGCATTACATATTGTTTCATGATGGTAATAGTATTGATGCAGTTACAAATTCAAAATTTCTAAAATGAATCTAAAACAAAAAAAAGATGTGGTCTCAGCATTCATGTGAGATCCAACTTATATAGACAGTTTAGTCACAAAGTTTAAAATGTGACAAAATATGATTTAGGGAAACACAGATAAATTCAACCTTAGAGTTTGACGCTTGTCTTTTCATTGTGTAATGGTACGGGAGATTTGACTGGCAAAAACGGATGAACATAACCGTACCTGTACTGTTTGCTTATTTTGTTATTAAAAAAAAAAAACTCAAAATTCAAATTACATTTTTTTTAAAGTAATAGTAAAAGTGTAATAGTCATGTTCATAGCTTAATAGCGTAGAAAAACTTAAATCTAAGTCTGGTTATGAAAAAATCCCACTGTAGTCCGCCATTTTCTATAATTTCTTTACAGAAAAAACCCTACAAACGCTGTGCTGAATGTAGTTAAGAGACATTCCAGCTACCTGCTGACCAAAGGCCACATTTAAAGTCGGCATGATGGTTTAATGTGACAGTTACTTACACATTTTTTAATATATACCGACCTTTAGGGTGCTCACAATGGTGGATTCTGAGATTTATTTCAAAGCCTCTCCATGTGGGGGAATCAGCAGCAGCAGTGGCAGAAGCTGTGATCTGTACATTTTTACTCTGAATCATGTCTTACAAAGTCATTGTATAGTAACAATGCCGTTAAATGTCATGGTACGTAATCTATTAAAGCTCAGTACTTCTATTACATTTCTATTTGAAATACTAAAGAAATTCATAAAGACCTAATATTCTTAAAAAGAATAAAACAATGAGTGTATATGTTTTATATACAATTTTATCAAAAATGTTACGTTACACTACAGGGTGTCCAAAAAGAACTAGCAGCGTACGTAGTGTTATTGACATACAATACATCATAAAAAGTCTTCACAATAGTACAACAATGTCACAAAAAAAGGAAGAAATTTAAAGCAATTAAAATAAAAAGTGATGAAATGATCATAGTATAGTACTACAAAAACGTCATAGTATTCTATTTAATGAAATCTCATGCCATAATGTTGCAAAAAGTGAACCATCATAATATATTATTCCAGAAAATGATGTTTTATATCATAACAAATGTAAATGAAAGTAAGTGTTTCTAAAGTGGTGGTGCTGAGCGTAAGCTAAATCACAGTTCTCAGATCTGTGTAATAAGCAAAATGCAAAAAGGTTTGTACCCCTATGGTTGAATGCACTTATTGTAAGTCGCTTTGGATAAAAGCATCAGCTAAATGACATGTAATGTAATGGAATAATAAAAATACAAAATAATAAAATGGGGGACTTATTGGGTGATTGAACCACCGACCAGGTGAAACGATACAAACTGAAAAGCCAGCTGTGTCACTTTAGGCAAAGGTCTCAAGGACAAGAGTTCCATATAAACAAATCAAAAGTCAAAGCTAATATGTTGTTGTACATACACTAATAGGCAATGGTATTAATTAATGCAGTACTTTTACACATGCTACAACTAACAAACAATTAACACAGGATTATTCTACATTACAACATGTCTCAAATTTATCTTGTATCCTCCATGAGGGTTGTCTGAACGTTGAAAGAAATACTTATTCATTGTGATCAACATTAAATACTTAAAATTACAGCTTAATGTGTTTAGGTCGGTGCCGCACACTTCAGCTATCATTTAAAAAGACTGCTCAGGCACAGGATCGTTGTTTATGGTTTTGTATTTCCCTCTAAAAGTCAGTCATGCAAAGCTAAAGGTGGGCCCATACTCCATATTTATGAAATTGGCTCTGTGTGAAATTGGTTTTTGCCTAATGGATCCCTGCATGGGTGCTCTGCTTGATACCTCCGCCTGAGCTTATCGGCACCAGAGTCACACTGAGGACAGGGAGACCAAGCAGGAAGAAGGACAACTAAAAAGAAACAAAGCAACCAAATAAATTAGGTTTGTTAAGTATGCACGTGCGTTACATTAATATCAGGTTTGTTGAAGATAAACACTTTCAGAGTTAACTGTTCATTACTGGATCATTGTTTCATATGCATCAGGATTTGAAATGACGGAGGACCTTCAATCGCAGCACAGCACGCTTTCAATTTAGACCTGTGCATGATATACAGACAGGCGTGTGTATATATATATATATATATATATATATATATATATATATATATATATATATATATATATATATATATATATATATATATATATATATATATATATACACACATATTGCTAACTGATAGCCTCTACATGATGTGAATGTCTTGGTGAAGCAGAGCAAAAATGTAACACAATGGACAATGGACCTTCTTTAATTCTCTGATTGGTTGGTTTTGTGGCACAAATGTAACGCTGCTGCAAGTCGAGCGAGCGCAGCGTGAAGAGGTGGAGCGAGCGCAGCAACCGCTGCCTGCGCGCAGAAAACCAGTTTGTGGAGAGGGCACCTCAGTAAACTGCGCGCACGGAATGTTTTTCTTTGCTACAACATAGTTCTCTGTGCTCAAAACTTAAAATTACGCGCTCAGGATTGTGGCACAAATATAACGCCATACAAAGCCACCAAATCTACTGCTGCATGGTCATTTTCAAGATTCAATTGTACATTTGATTGTGAATTGACAATGGAAAGGTCAACCAATAAAAGTGCTTAACATTTTAAATGTTTTATTTTGAAACCATGTTTGAATCATTACAAGTTCCCTACCATCTATATGTGGTAGTCTAATGTTTCCTTTGAAGTAGGGATAAATGGCAGAAATGCATAAGAAAAGTCCTGCAAGTGAACAGTGAATCATTTTCATCATAACGCTTTTACATTTCTGTTTTCAAACGTCTGTTGGAGCTTTTAACTTGTAATCATGGCTAGTTAATGAATAAAAAATTATTACTACTTTATTATTACTTATTATACTATTGTATCCTTCTTGTTAACCACTCATGACGTCAGACAAATTCAGTAATATAATGTAGAACAACACTGGGAGTGCTTTCGGGAACCTGTGCACGTTATTTTAGGATACAATGACTTCGAATAACAACATAATTTATTATTCATAACATCACAACAAATTAAAGGCCATTTTAAATGGGAGGGGCTATAAGCAATCGGTGGTGGTTAAGTCTGCCTGTGGCGTTCTTTCCCCTGAACCAGACCGTGGGCCTTTATCGCTGTCCTCACTGACTGTGAGTAGCCGTGACTTGGTGTGCGCGTCATGGTTAGTGTATTACTCTGCACGCAGGGAGGCTCAGTGTGAAGTTGCTTGTAGGAGCGATTCTCCAGAACGCTGCAGGCAGCAACACCACAGGCGAAGCATTTGGCCCGTTCTGAAAAAGCGGCACTTGCATGAAATAAAGTGCAGCGCGCATTGTTGAGTGGTTATTGTGAGCTTTTAGGAAGATTGAAATATAGACACAAAGCAAGTCCCCCACTGAGTGACTCTGTCATCCCGACTTCCTACCGGTCACACCCCTGCACATCCACTCGTAATTCTTATTTAAATACTCTTGACACTTTCACACACCCACAGTACAAAAAGTACAATGCATAATGTAATATATATTTTATATTTGATCAATTGCTGATAGTGCAGATAAAATATCCTATTTTACTGTGTGACCTGATGTACAAAAATTGTAATTTTAGCAATAAAAGTGGTGGCAAAGACTGTTAGTACTAGTACTAGAAAAAAATGAGGATTTTAGGGGAGTGAGGGAGGGAGGGGGAGAGAGCCGGAGACTTGGTTGGATGGATGGATGAAGGTTGGCTGGAGCTGTCAGTCTCATCTCTCTCCTGTCTCTCCTCATCCATCCTCACCGTGCTGACAGCAGTCCTCCAAGCAGAACACCACCTGCCTGCCAAGTAATTCATATTCCCTACCTGCACAGCCACCACCACCATCGACACGAGGAGACAGACATGCAGAGAGAGACTAGAGAGAGAGAATAGAAATGCATGAGAAGGATGATACAAGCTGTGGGAAAGAGAGCGAGAACATACATAGATGGATATCAGCCTATGTATGAAACATGCTGAAACATGCTGCAGCCACTTGTATGGTCGTTAAGGCTCCACGGCACTCTGGTGAAGCCACCATTGTTGGGTAAGTCTCAAAATGTCTCACACATGGTATGTTATCTGAGATTAGCTGTAGCCGCCACTAAAGTGGTGCTGCTTTTGTTACTAAAGTAGAACTATGGAACCATTTTGGGTCCTGTTTTGTTTGTCTTGCGCGCACACAAGGAGGCACAGCATGCACGGACATGCATGAGCACGCCGAACACATTTCTGCCAATTCTTCTCCCACTATCAACTCTCCAACAGGTGTCGGTAGTTTGCCAAAAAAAAGCCCGCAAAGTGGATGTAAACAACACAGTTTTCAATTTTCTGGGAAGAAATGAATTGTCTCTCGGGGTAATGAAATGGACGTCCCACACAGTGCATTCTGGTTTTACTAAATGTGAAGATCATCCCGCTCAGCAGATCGTTAAGACAAATCTACGTTACCTTTCAGCATGTTGGTTTGCATATATATATGTATAATATATACTCGCATGTCAAACACCTTTTTAAGAGCAATTTTATTATGACTGGATGGACTGACACTTTGTGTTTTAATCTGTCCAGCTAGCATCTTTATTTGTACCTCTACCTCTCCCCCTCTGTCTCATTCTTTTACTCTCTGCTCCTTCGTTTCCTTTACTCCCCTCACTTGTCCTTTGCAATTCAGGAGACATCACAAAGGAATCTCAGCCACCGGATGAGGACAGATTGCGGGCCTCTGTAGCGTAGCGTAACCAATAGGTGATTGGATTGAGAATGATTCCCTCTAATGACGAGGCCGGCTCAAGGCTGTTAGCGGTAATGAGAACACGGTACGTGCACAGAAGCAGACACTCCTCTGCCTCCCAATGCACCTCTGGAGGTCAGCAAACACACACACACACACACACACACGTCGACTCACAGATAGAGACAAGTACAGACTCTGGTACGAGGAGGAGCACACACACTGGCACAACAGTGTTAATCGCTAACTCGCTACGTGTTGAGTAATCAACTTAGGCAAGGAAGCACCAACACACACACTTGACACAAAAGGGTCCAAGGTGTTATAAGGCTGAACATGTTTAAAAGATGAACACATGAATTATTGGGCTGCATTATGTTTTGGCTTGAACACATTTGAGAGTGTTTGGTTTAGTGAAGGACATTCCCTTCTACCTCCTGTTGGCTGCTTCTCTGCTCTGAATGAGCCCCATGGCGCGTTGGCAGATTGGCGTGGCTCCACCCTGGTGCCCGGTGCTACTAACTGGCACGTGTCACCGGTGTGTCGCAAGCCACCTGCAAGGCACACATGTTACATGTATGTTGCCAAAGAACGGCATTTCCGCACCCCTGCCACACGTGGCGTGAGCGCAGCAGTGCGTCCCTCTGTCGGCCTGTGTTTCCATGCACGCTTTCTCACCTATCCGAAGCTCAGGCCAGGCGCGTGCAGGTAAGCGTGCCGTTTCAATGGAAACCAGGCAGATGATGGTTAGCAGGGTTCACACGCATGCGAATAAACACTCGGGCCCTTGTATGCATTAACAATTACACATGTAACAGCAGGCAGATCGTGGAGACTAACCAAATGATACGTGGCCGTGGTTCTGTAATCGTAGAACTCCTCCGTTGTCCCCCGTGTGGGCATTATCGCAGAGCATGTCAAATAGCAACACTTCAGATGCGGTGCGTAACGACGGGCCGCCAGATGCTCGATGGAATGCTCAATGGAGCCGATCGCCTCGGAGTGTGATCATGATGCTGCCCGCTGTTCCCACCTCCGCGGGAAGGAAGAAGACCGCCGGTAGCAGCAGTCAAGCGGGTCATTCGGGCCTCCGGAGTCGAGTTAGAGGGCCGGTGCCGACTCGTGATAACCACTTAAACGTTGTAATGATTTGTTTTCAGGAAATGGGATTTGTATACGCTCGCGTTCAGCTATTCAGGTACTTGTACTACATGCATTTGAGGAGATGTTTTTTTTTATTCACGCTGTTTTATTGCAGAATAATTAAATGACACATTTACCATTAAACAGAAGTAGTAACAGTATATTTAAACGAGCCTGGTAAGGATTTAAATATATGTGATCTGTTGAATGTGTGGACCATCAGCTAATTAGAATATGCTTCCTACCCATGTGGTTATTTTGATACATGCTCACATTATCTGCATCAGCTTTTAGCTGCTTTATGTGTGTGTACTTAACTTGACATGAACAGCTTTGGAGACAAGAGTATCGAATGTTCCCTAAATCCAGCAGGGGGAACTATTGCAGCTCAGCCTGAACATATCCAGAGCCCATTGGCCCGGGATTTGAGTAACCGTCGGGTAGAAGACTCCTTACCAACACATCTGGGTGTGGGAGTAATACTTAAAAATAAAGAAATAAATTTAAATAAAAGAAATGTCCTGTGACTCAGCAGAAGACGTGTAGTTGAACTAGAACTTCATTGGTAGCTCCAGTGTGCTTTTACTTTCATTTTGTAAACTTGCACAGAGAAGTAAATGCAGACGTATTGGAGTGTTTCAATTCAGTTCAATTTCTATGTCTTTAAAAGGTCTGATCAATTGTGTTGTACGGTAAATTGTGTTTAATTGTGCATAAAACAATCCGTTCTACATGAAGTGAATCCTAAATGTACAGAAGACGATTACCTACGTGGAGATGAATCAAGGATTTTTTTGAAAATGCAGATGTATATATAACCAAGTGAGCAACCAGAGCCTTCACGTTGACAAACCAAGGTAAACACAGTTGAATGGCAATAATTTAGCAATAGCGTTTGAAAATTGGAAAAAATGACTTGAAAAAAGAAAGAAGAAATAGTGTCACAACATTAGTCTCTGCTGCGCCTCATTCCACAAGTCAGCTCCGGGTGTTCGCCGTAGGTGACTGAATTAATTCACAATTACGAGCACTGTTCATCATCCATCTACCTGCTGAGACAGTGATGAGCATGATAATGCTTCTACCCATAGTGTTATTTTGTAAACATTCAATTAGAGCGTAATTGAGTGACAATCTGCTACTATAAAACTATGATCTCAGCTTGTAGTCATGGTAATCCTCCACCTGTAATACAACAATGAATACCACCTAATAACACAATGTTATTGCAATGTTGTCATCATTGTCGTCTTTTGCAAAAAATGACTATGGCTTAGTGCTGTATTTATTAGGATACACTTTAGTCGGGTCAAACATAACTTCTGCTCTTTTTTAAAACCATTGATGCTGCATATTAAAACATGCCAGACCCCAAAAATAAAATGCCACTTGATGGCTTGGGAGACGGCGTTGATCACTGTCACATTAAAGAGAGCAAAAAACTTTTGGATGGTCAAGAACTCGTAACAAGGCAGCGCTTAAAATAGATTTTCAAAAAGACAAACTGCTGATGTGTGTTATTACCTGTCTGTCTCTGAGAGCTCTGAGGCCAGTCGATGTGGCAGCAATAGACACCTCCTCTTCTTACCATTACATGTGCTGTAGTATGTGCGTGTCACTTCCTTCAGCCCCCTGACTGCAGCTCGGACTAGCAGCCGCAGGAACAGTCATTGGCTCTTTTTTAGCAGTTTTTTTTTGTCAGTTAACCCGGCGTACAGCATCCGTGGGTTAGCCGGGGGGGAAACGCTCACATGCACTAACAAGCACTAAAAGTACATGTGGCCGACCCGGCTCTGTCAACAAAGCAAAGGGAAGCCTCAGAAAACAACAGCCACAGCTGGGAAACGGCTTAATTCTCTGCTTAGGTAGACTATATCTCTGAATAGAAAATACGGCAATGTTTCCTTGCTGGTAAATTAATATTCAGAATGCTAAATAGAGCTTTCTTGATTTCATTTCCTCTTTCGTTTGACCCTTAAAAATGAGCCGTGTCTTTAATTGGAATGCAAATGTTCAAGGCCAGGTTTTGTCAGACAGACACATACTTTCTTTTTTTAATCAACCGAAATGGGAAAAAAGCACCTCGCACGCAATCTTTAAAAATCTAACTTCTCAGCTTGATGGAATAAAAAGAGCTGTATAGAAGCTGTATGTATGCTTGTCGATCCGGCTCTCTGGGGTGCATGTTCTCCTATACAGAGCCATCTACAATGACAACTGACAGCTGCCAAACTCTGCTCCAGTCTGTGTATGCACTGTACAATATTGGGTGGTGTAGGCATGTGTGTTCATGTGTAGTTATGTGTGTGTGTCTACTTTGACAGCTATCTTTGTGAGGACCAGTTTTAGTATCACGTTGTCAGATGGATGTCCTCACTTTTAAGTATAGAGACTTAAGAACTAAGTTTGGGTTTAGAGAGACAGGCGTTATATCCACGGGTGTCATCACAGAGAGTAAACTATAGTGGAAAATAATGAACTAAATACACCAAATATGTATGCATGCATGTATATACTGTATTTCCATTTCCATTTGTGTTCTGTTCATTCCTCTATTCACACGTGTTCCCCAACCCACCTGTTATTGTTGAGACATTGTCATAGCTGAAGGTTTAATGACTTGGCACCCTGCTGTAGCTCATTACAACACAACTATGCTAATGAACATACATAAATGAATGAGCCGGGCACTTCAGATATCTGCCCTAATGTTTTCTCTTCATCCGGGATGAAGAGGAAACACGATCATGAGAAGACTAAATCGCATTGTGCGTTGTCAAGTTTAAACAAAAACCTCACTAAGAACACAAAGAGGATATGCTTCTATCACTACATTGGGGAAAAGATCCTTGTATATGACAATGAGGCTAATGGAAGAATCTTGTTTACAACATTGGATCAGGATTACGTTTGATGACATAAACACAAACACATTTTAAATTCTAAATCTAGATTTGCATTTTGGTGTAAAAACCTTGAAACCAATTATCTTTGACATTTTGAGCACCTATTTGGGATATTAGTGGCATTCAAAGTAAAACTGAAAAAACCTAAAGCTACACGTCTGGTGTGCTTCCTTTCTCAGAAGCTGACTATTTGGAAAGCAAAGTTTTCTCTGCACTAGATGTACTTTTTAGAAAATGTTAAACTATGATGAGGTCACTAAGGGGACAAAGATGAGGGACAGCCTGAAAGTGGGTCTCCATATCCCTGGAACAAGAGAGATAATGAACATTTGATGGTAAACATGCACGCGCACACTCACACACCTCAACCTCAGGTATAAGCTTTTTCCACTGAACCTCATTTTCTTGGTTCGACTGAAGGGTATGTTTATGTTAATTGGTCACTTTCTGCTGCAGCGGTTATTCTCTGATCGTCTTTGTTGGAATTGCTTTTGTTCTCTCACCCACCTGTAACTCAGACGAAGACAAAAGATGAACAGCGGGTTAATGGAACGTGTGAGAACAGGGAACCTTTACTTACTGCTTCTGTTTTAGTCTTTTTGAGGAAAAATCCAAGAGTCACCTCAACAGTCTTCGCTATCTTGGCACATGGCGCTTCTCCGTCCACAATTATCTCATTAAACAAGCAGCAATCATTATCAGCAAAAACCTACACCTGGAGTCCAATCGAATCCCAGAATATAACGATTTAGCTACTTTATGCACTAGCAGACACAGGAAGGGGATTGCGTTACAAAAGACGTTACAAGAAAAGCAAAAATACTGCTCTTTGTATTTGAAATAAACTATTGTATTATTGTAGCATTATTCTAATGTTTCAAAGTGGCCTTTTCCACTCATCTGAATATGGGGAAAAAAGACCATGATTTAGAGTTATGGCAACAACAAAAAAGGAGAATTAAACAAGACTGTGAAGAATGGTTAAAAATGGAGCCCTCTTTCATGCTCACGTTGGGCTTGCACAGAGGACAGGCACAGATGTGAAGTGGTTAAAAAGACATGATGGAGAAAGAAAGGTGGAGTGAGGTACTCCTGCTCGTGTCTCTGCCATTACCCTTCACTTTGCAAACTACCAAGCCCATTACTTAATTTCCCTTGCCGCCGTTCTCTATGACAAAAGTTTAAGTGGGTTAAAAGCAAACCTGCAGCAGCACACTGCCTCAGAGATCTGTGACGAACAAGTCGAATCAAACAATGTCAACTTTGAAATATATTCAAAAATGTTGCGTGGTTGCCAAAATCCGGAAGGATTCCACTTATAAAACATCACATAGATACTTAGTCCTATTTTACATCTCAATGCCATAGAGGCCCACACTGTATGCACCCAGCCTGGTTGTTCTCCTAGTATTTGTAGCTATATATTGAATTAATGAAAGAGAGAAGACAGCACACATATACTAAAGTTCTTTTCTGTGAGGCAGAAGTTTACCGTGACATTTTTTTTGTATATGATCAGCAGGAATTGACGCCTGTTAGTGATTTGGAAAAAGCACAAATATGATATCAAACCCTATGATAATATGAGCATAATATGTTATAAATATGTATACATTTACATATGTACATATTACAAACTCACATACAGACATATTTGCATAGTGTACCAACCATTTCTCTGCTATCTCACAGATGCAGCACTGTGTCCCAAAAGATTTGGGAACTCATTTGCAGGCACATTAAAGCAGTTGTCGCTTCGACTTGAACAAGTGTCTCGGCCTTTTGACAGTTTTTATTTTGAAATTGCAAAACTAATTTTGGCAGGTGACATCTGGGTATGGATATCAAAGATGCATGTATTTTTGTAAAAGCGCTAGTGCTGGGAAGCAAGGCATTTCTGCATGTTAGGTGTGCAAGCATTTTTGGTGAAGGATGTCTCTGGTAGAAACTAATCCTGTCATTTTGTTGTAATGACGTAAATCAAAGTGCTTTTCATCAGAAACTGGAACTGAGAAAACCTTCTGATGAGATTTCTGTGAAGCCTGAGTTGAAGCTTAGATAATGACCAAGTAAAGAAACTCATAAAAAAAACAGAAGCCTATTAAACGTCCCATGTTTAGAGGCCCAATCTCTTCACTAATTAGGAATGTAGTAAAAAGAAATTCAAAAAGTAGTATTTTCAAATGTGCAGGGAGCATGGATTTAACGCACCAACAGATCATGGCGCTTTTGGATGAAGCCCTTTTGCTTCCTTGCTTGGTTTAACCCACGGCGGCAGCATTCTGAGTTGATATGCTTTGAAAGCCTTATTTTGCCAAGCAGCCAATAAATGATTAGCAGGGACAATTACCCAGGAAAGGCTTGCCAACCAAATAGGGTAAACAAAAAAGGCCCATTAGCTTGTGCAGTGCACCTCGGCTCCACTGGGGACCCGGTGTTGGGCTGCTGGCCGACTCATACAGACATAATAGGATGTTTTCATGTAGCCCCACATGTAAATGCAGCACCTTGACGTGTTAACAGCCAAGCAAGCGGACATGCTTTCTAATTAGCAGGAATCAAACAACCCTACAAATGAATACAATCGTGTAAACAGGGTCCTGCATGACAATGCACAGGCAGGGCATTTTCACCGGAAGGTCGATGTAAAGTGAATGTTTTGGTCATTTTGGTTAAATTACATCTTCCAAATAGGTCAATATGTGTGAAATACGTGTTTATCATTTTGCATTGTTTATGATGCAACTGGTTCTTGTGCTTTTTTTATTCATAGATTAGCCATAGATTCAGATCAGCACAAGTGGTCTGTGCCAAGTTGGGTTGCCTATCTGAACTGAATCACAGGTACAGTGTTTGATCCAGTAAACACCACTGTCGTCTGTTACCTCATAGAACGACCACTCATTCCCGTCACCGGCCAAACAACAGCAACTACCACTCGAACCTCATTGGCTTCCTTGCCCCAGGAGTGTTGCGCGTGTAATGTCACAGACGTATTTTATTCATGTAACTGCAAAATTTGGGTGGCCCTGTTTGAGACTGAGACACAATCTCTGCTGCCAGTGAACATCCAACTTAATGGGGCCGGCTGCCGGGGAAGAGCTGCTGCAGCTGGGGAAAGATGGCATGTATAAGAAATGAACAACAACGATGTGTCAGACACCAGCGAAAAGCAGCGAGAGGGAAAAAGTGGCAGCGTAGCAAATGTCGCTGACTACGAAAAGGCTAAAGGGGGATGACAATGTGCTGGCGTGAGCTCTTGCAGCTCCCCCAGGGTGTAGGTACTGCATGCTGAAATTCTCTGAAATATGAGTGCTGGCCCACTTTGCACGTCTAGAGTTAAGTATTCAACATGGTGCTGTGTCTTTATCACTGTACAAAGTGACACACAGGTCCATGTCAGAGAATGTCTACAAATGTACTGCAAGTTTCAAATTGAAGGTGGCCAGAATCTAGTCTTTAATGTGGTATCAAACTTTAGACTCTCTGGAGGTAATCTACAAATGGATGAAACTCCAATTAACAGGCACAATATGCATATTATGTTTCTATGTTCCAACAGTACCTCCCCACACGGATCAGCAGACATGTCCGCCAATAGCAAAGGCTCTGAATCATTGTGTTGTACTACTGCTAAAACAAAGAAGGCTGCCCCTCTCTTTCCGCTATGTCATTATGTTTTAAAAGGAAAATGCAAGAGAATGGTGTCGTCGTCTTTCATGGAGCTTAAACAGTATGTGTTTTTGCTCAGTGTGTCGTTTGACACATTTACAGAGCTTCTTTTCTTAATTTCCTGCATTTCAGTACTCAGCAATATGAAATATTTTCTCCTATAACGGAACTTCTTCATTAAATTATTTTGATGCAGATAAGAATCACCTGTCAACGCTGTTGGCTTATTCCATTGTCTTTTTTCCATTTCGAGATTTTATTGTATACTTACGTTGGCAGTAATGTGCAGCTGTACTAGTTTTTATCACACGCTTTTGAAATAATTTTTTGTGTATTGTTGGCTGTTGATCGTAAACTGGAACGCCAGTTTCTGGAAATGTTAAACCAAATCATCTATTTTAACCAAACCAATGGGGCATTGTAACATAAGTCAACAGAAGCTCCACAAAGGAGTCCGTGGGAGTGTGAAGGAGAAGGGTACCAGCCAATTTTTGATGTGAGATGCAAAGCTTAGAATAGACACACATGTGCAGGCTCTTTTCCTTTGCCAGACCACTTTCATTCCTACACACACTTGAAATTGGGCTCCAAAAGTGATTTGACTATAAATAATTTGCTTTTCTTTTGCCGTTAAACAAGGGAAACAATATTTTACATGGAACTGTTTTTTAAAACAGGGAAGAACAAGAGGAAATATCAGCGAATAAACTTATCCGAGCCGAGGTCCTACGTCCTGTTCAGGGGTTAGCCCCAAAGTTAGCATCGACTTTGACCCGGGCTCACTTTAGGCAGACCGACGCTATTCTCATCTTAGTGACCAACCGCTTATCTGAGTTTCTTTGTCTGAAGCTATTGAACCACCTGACTTAACTGGCAGCTTAACTCATGTGGTTTACCTTGCTTCAACTTGGGACTACGATTCCCGCCATTTAACGTGTTTATGAGAGCGCAGCAAATGGAGGTCATACTCTTGGTTCAGTGTGTGTTACAAATGTGCTTCGCAGGGAGTGAATATTAGTGTGTCGGTAGGAGCGAATGGAGATTTACACAATAACATGCCAGGAAACAGCTTCTTCTCTGATGGGAAGGAACATTTCTCTGCTTTGTATGCTGATGGATTCTAGGGGCAAAAAAAAAAAAAAGATTGATTTACAACTTGGCCGGGGCCATTTCAAACAGTCTTACACACAGGTACTCATTTCGTTGCACCGGGGTATTGTGGAGACAGAGGGCAATCATATTCATCTGTAGCCGCCCTCACTCTGCATTTTACCGAATCTGACATCGCGAGGGTTGTGTGTCTACTGAATGAAATGTGAATAAATAACAGGAGAGAGAGGGACGGCGGGGGCATATGCACATAGCGGGTACGTCGCTTTCAGAGAACTGATACAAAACTGATTTATTGGCGCTCATCAAAGCATCTTCTCCGTCATGCATCAACGCTGTTGTATGTCGGTCCTATGTGATAAAAACAATAAAAGCGGACGTCGTGTCCCGCCTCAGCAGTAGCGATATTCCCGAGGAGTCGGCACAGTGGGGCCGCGCAGGGCGGCTGGGACCACGCGTGCACGTTTCGGGGATCACGCCATACATCAGTGGGGACACAGGCTGTCAGAGTGTGAATGAGTTTTGTCATGAATGAATAACTACCAGAAATGTGCAGTGAGGGGACAAGGAGAGCTTTACTCGCCTAAGCCTTTTTCCTCTCCCGTGATCCACACCTCAGGGTTCGGCTTGGTGAAGTAAACACATTCCTCAGTGGGTGAAGATTGAAGAAGGAGAACCTCCTTTTCCACACCGAAAGACATGGAGAACAAGGAGACGGATAAAGCCTGGAACACAAGGTGCAGCCAAGCCAATCTGACAGCGTACACGGAGCGTGCCGTCTGCGTGAGCATCGTGTACACTCACGTGCCGTCTGCGTGAGCATCGTGTACACTCATGTCAACTGTCCCCTCAGGCTGGTGTCATCCGAACACCATTGTCTCATTGTCCCAAAGGAAACTCTCTCCCATAGAATATGCGATGAGGAAAGAGGCTCAACGTCACAGCGCTCTACCAGCACATAGGTGACCACGCCGCCTGTGCATTTTAAGCACAAAGAAACAACAACCGTCTTGAAAACAGTTGCAGAAAACAACGTTGTCGTCTTTGAATAATAAATGAGCTGGTTCGAAAGGAAAGAGAGAGGAAAAGCGGATAAAGGGGGAGGAGGGGGGTGTATCAAAAAAAGATGTGGACCCTCCTACGGAAAACAAAAACCAGTCCATACTGTGAGGAGGTGGGTGAGACTGGGAAGGTGAGGGAGCTCGGCTGAAGTGGGATGAGTGGGAAGGGATATCAAGACTTGCCCGCCACACTGTTTGTACTTACTGTTTCTACCAGCATTATCCTAGATGGCTGCCTGCTGATTTCCCGTCTGCCCTGGCACTGCCTCTCACGGCAGCTGGCGTCCCTTCTCCCCGTCCCAACCCTTCCAAGAATGGTAACAATGGATGGAAGGGCGGAGACGCGGCCATTGACAAAGATTAATTCCACACTTTCACATCCATGGCTCCTGTCACCTCTTGAATATTCTGCATTTTCCCCTTGAAAATGATACATTGGTGCACATACAGTATTCTTCCTCACACGCACACACACACACACACACAAAGACCTACTTATACAGTACAAGCATTTCTGCTGGAACATGCAATTCAATCAAATTCAATTTTTTTATTTTGTACAGCCCGAAATCCAAAATGACAATTTTTTCTCTTTACAATCCGTAACCCTGTGACATCTTCTGTCCCAAAATCCTCACATGCACAAACATTTATAAAGCCAGAGTAACATAGTGTAGAATTTTCCATATAGATTTTGGCCTGATAGATATTGCCGGATATCAAACCATTATGAAATGCTATTGTATGTATGTTATATGCAGTTGGAAATGGGCATTTTAGCACATAAACAGACACATTCCATATATTTTCCAAAGATAACCCAATAATTTGTCAAATACCGTGAGAAAAAGTCCTATGTGGTGAGTAGCTAACTATCCCTACCCACCAATACTCCAACAAAGTGTGAACTGGATCCGATGAACATTAATGTGAGGACACGACTATAGACAGACTGAGAATTCCTCCTTTATAGTTAAATACCGTAACATCCTTCCATTTACATAGAACTTTCAATCGAAAGTTTTTTTTGTGACCAGAAAAAGTATTTCTATATTCAAAATGTGGAAATATATAAAAACAAAGGAATCAACCAAAATTACTGTTTAACTTTCCTTGTAAAATTTCATACACCTGGAACAGCAAGTCCCTGTAATGTAGTGAAACGTCAGTGCCGCCTCACACGTTGCTCCGTACTGTCAAATGTACCCTTGACTGCAAAAGCTGGGGTTGATTTATGTCTTGTTACAGGGACAGTGAACAATGAAAAACACTTATTAGGTGCCATGTTCTTCACCATCCGCGATCAAGGTTAAAAGAGGCATTTAAACATGTGCTGCAGAAGAGTAGTGCAAGTGTGTGTCTGTGTGTGTTTGCTGTTCCCCAAAGGCCCAGTGGTTTCCCCTGACTGACTGTGTAATCTATCATGAAAAATGCTGAATAGCTCAGTCTGGACAAGAGACAGTGAGGCAGCAGTGTACAAGGGACATTGACTGAGTTAATGGTGGATAATGTGATGGCCTTTGTATAGGTGTCACTGGTGTGAACTCGGTGGCCCTGGGGCCTCTTACAGGCTGTAATTTTAATGTATGAATTGGTCCAGAGAAAGTATACCCTTGGGTAAGCATGGCGGATTTGTCTAAATTAATAAAATTGAGTACTTGATTTTATCATTGCTTTATCGAATCAAAACTGTAGCCGCTGGCCCACCTCCACATTCTACTATCCAAAGCTTGTAGGAGCAAACTCACGAAACATTGATTCAAATAACTGCAGGACAGAGATCTGGTGTGTGATGGACTCAAACTTACTAAGTAAGTACTGGAGACATGGTCACCCAATGGACCACGGTGACGTCATAGTGATCTGACCTTTATTATCCCTGTTACTTTAAAGTAGAAGATACGGTGGACATCAGTTAAAACATATGCATGCACACACAGGTGCTACCTGCTTTATACTATGAAACAGAACCTAAATAAAATGATGACGACAATGGTGTACTCTCTGTAAGATTCCCATCACACGCACAACAATACATGAACCCAAGTGACTGATGCTGGTGGAACAGTGAGATGCATGAGAGGAGGCTTTGTTCAGAATGTCATCTCTTAAACCAACCAACACGAAAATATGTATGAAGCAACAAGGATTACCCCACGCAAATGTGAAAGACACACACACACACACACACACACACACACACACACACACACACACACACACACACACACACACACACACACACACACACACACACACACACACACACACACACACACACGTAAGATCAAACTCCCTCCCTAATCCAGACTGCATGGGGCCTGTATTACAGCAACTCATCCCTCCTCGTAGACCCCGCTTTGTCTTCTTTCTCCCGGGGAATGTTTACCTCAAGTAATTACGCTATTCATCACCCTAATGGGAACATCTCCCTGCACAAAATAACTTCCCAGTTCTCAGAGCTGGCTTAGAACCTTGACACGGCATCTTGGGAGGGAGGTTACGCACCTCCTAGGCAAGGTGTAGAGAGGGGCTGCGGGGGGGCAGGAGGGCCAATCTGTCAACATTTCTTATCAAAGTGCTATTCGCGGGCTTGGGCAGGCTGTATAATGGGGAGCGAGGTTTGATAAAATGACGCAATGTGTAATTCCAAACACGGTATCATCCAGAGGTGTTTTAGTGATTGATTGGAAGCGGCTCGGGGGGGTCTGCAGGCTTTTGGAGAGTAGCTAGACGGGATGCTCGGCGTGAGATGTGTGGATGTGCCAATACAGCTGCGCTTAAGGGAATCTCTAACATGGATTTGTCTTTAATGTTTGGCAGTTGGTTTCAATATCAGGTCTAAAAGGCATAATTAATGAATGTCTCTCTGTCCTTCAGGTTCTCATTGAACGGCGCAAAAACAGTCGTCTACCGGCATGTTTTGCTGTGTATTCTCCAGATCCGGGCTCGATAATAACCCGTAAGCACTCTAAACTTTGGATGTTTATTAGCGTATTAGGTTGATGCAGTTTATACACACTATACTCCCTTAGAGAAAGATGGAGAGAGAGGGAGAGAGAGAGAGGGAGAGAGAGAGAGAGAGAGAGAGAGAGAGATGAGACGCAGGGGCTTATAGGACCTCGCTGTATTTCTTAAAATCAACCCGTTCATCCCATCCTCTCTTCCAGTGAGTCTCATTTAAAGTGTCATTGTGCATTTCCTGAAACAACATCACATTTATACTATATAGGTATAACAAGTTCAAACAGAAGCCCCCTCTTTCTCGTTTCTCGGTTTTACATTCAGGTTGAGTGGAGACCGAAATCTCATTGTCACTGATGTGAGAAGTAACACAGTGGAATAAAACAGACAAAATGTTCTACAGGGCCTCTGAGTCCTCATCATCGTTTTGTCCTCATTGAGATTCAAGAAAATAAAGATGTGAAGGTTTGAGTTCTAAACATCTAGTTGAAGAAATGCCAGCTTTTTTAGGAACTAGGATAAACCGGCTGTGGATCCCAGATCCAGCTCACATCCAACCGCTGTGTTTCTCTCTCTTCTTGTTCTTGTACTCTCAGAAACATGTCTTTGCGGCACGGCACAGTCAAATGTCACCAGCAGAAACACTGTTACACATCCAATTAGATGCTTCAAAAAATGCTTCCGGAACCCCTTAGCATGTTCTGTTCAGGCTAAACACTTGACATGTTTGACGGCACAAGCCTTTTTGTCTCATTGACTTGTTGACGGGAAGAACTTGAGAAAACCCTCCTCTTGAGTGGAGGTCGGTAAAACCACGTACGCATTATCTTCCCCTTCAAGGAGCTCTGACGCTCTACTCCAGAGTGAACAATAGCTATTGTGCCGTGGACAAACCCGGCCACGGGGAGAGAAGGAGAGTATATTAATGA
Source organism: Gasterosteus aculeatus (assembly GCF_964276395.1). Classification (NCBI taxonomy): domain Eukaryota; kingdom Metazoa; phylum Chordata; class Actinopteri; order Perciformes; family Gasterosteidae; genus Gasterosteus; species Gasterosteus aculeatus. The sequence goes on along the minus strand of NC_135704.1, from coordinate 13,315,480 downwards.
AACACCGTTGGGAGCCGTGCGGATGAAAGATCGGCGGGTTGATGGCTCTGGCAGTACAGTCTTTCCATTCATCACCCTGTCCTGCTGTATCGGCAAAGGCTGGAGTCCAAAGTCTTGTCTCGCCCACTGGGGAGTGAGTGGACAAGCCGGACTCTTCATCTACCTCGTTGATCACTACTCACCTCTCTGAGGGGGCCATTGTGTCCTGTCCCTCTTCATTAAGATAGGCCTTAATGGACTTTTTCCCGGCCTCCGTGCTCGCAGAGAGAGATAGACACGGTTGTAAAAGGACCGTCTGCAGATGGACGTGTTCCTGTTCTCTTGTCATGTGCACGACAGTTTTGACGAGTTCAAAGAGTGTCCTTTTCAGCAAAGAAAGGGCTCTCTTTCAAAATGTGGTATCGCAGAGAGAAATAAAAGGATTGGAGACAGAGCCAGGGTGTTGCTCTCTATCACGAAACTTTCCAGGGATGTTTGCAATTCTGACCAGCAGCCGCATCTTTCATTGTCTTGCAAAATGATTCCTGTGACAGAGGCGAGGTGAAAGACGTTCACACAGTCTGATCAATCGGGTGGGGAGTCTGGACGCAACTCTGGACACAGCTCTTCAACTCTGGTCTGGATCCTTGTCTTCTCAGATGCGCAGTTGTTGGTTCTGTCTGAAGGGACCAATACGGTCGCTCGTGTGTGCGTTCAGTTGACCTTCTTTCCAGGGCTACACTTGAAACCACCATACGATTGTTGAGCATTTACACATTCGATTTATATGCTCTGCTTACTGCCAACTAAATTCATGTTTAAGTATCCCATTGCAAACCATTAAAAAACAAAAGATGATCAACGTGACCCCTTTCACTCAATTTAAATGATTTTGAGGCAAATTAATATTATTAAATAGCTGCCGGGGGAGTAGGTCCAGTAAGCTCAAAACTCATAGTGCTAAAATCCCTCCACATTTAATGTACATCTGTGAATTTCTCGGCAATACAAAATATGCGAAACGGATAGTGCCACATACTACGTTTTGCATGTAATTCCGCTTCTGTCCACTGTGTACGTACAGCACCACGCCTGTTCTTACTGAGGTCTAATTTAAAGCTGTTCTTTTCCCTCCTAATACTTTGACAGCAGGCCGTTGCTGGTAGGGTCCAACCTGTGTAACGGCTGCAAAAAATACGTGGCAGGTACTCAGCCTCACTGCCCCCAGGACGAGCACCCGGGCGGTTGAGCTGCCTGAATTTAAGTTGCAGCTCCGCTAACTGACGGTCCAGCTCCCACAGCTCTCTTCCCTGACAAAGTATTCCCTGGTGGCAGCTCGGACAAAGTAAGAAATAGCAGTTGCTAACCTATTTCTGCCAGTTCCTATGTATTGCAAAGTATATATTCTCCTCCTTGGACATAGGAACAAAAAGACAGCTAATGCAATAACACAGGCCAACGCCACATACGGAGATTATAAGATATAAGCAGTGTTATCAAGGGCGCCTCTCAAAAGTACAGCAGTTTGATGGAATTTTACATACTTGTGCTTTGACTGATGACCTGAAATCAACACAGAAGTAGATACGCTGGCCTACGTTCATCTGGATCGTAAGGTCAGTTATTACACTGCTGCTTTAGAGGCAATTCAGTCAGATCTTTCAAACAAGCTAAGGATTGTGGGAATAACGTTTGTTTTGTTTTTCTTATTTATTATGCTTTCTACATCAGACTAGCATGTCCTTTGATCAATTACTCACTCTGTATTATAAATAGTAGTGAGTGATGCCATTGACAGTGTAAATGATGATGTGCTTTGACAATAAAAAGATATATGATCATGCTATTTGATTGTCTGCATATTCTACACAAAAGTGACCTAATATCATGTCAACTACTACTATTTATTTTAATGACTTGATCCACACAGCACAGTCAATAAAACTCCAGAACAGAGCGTCTTTTCGCTCCCCGCAGCTCCCACAGCTACTGCCAGATGCTGGTTTTGCATTCAGCAAAGGGTCACTATCATTAGTCAAACCCTTGTATGGCACTATAATAAATTCAATTAGGTAGCTCATTAGCCAGTGATAGGAAAACTCAAGTGCATGTGCCTTTCCTGGTTTCTACACTGATGAGTATGTCATTAGAACAGGAAGCCGTGTTTCAGCGGTAGGTTGTTTTAAAGCGCACCATTGAATGTTTTACACAAGGCAGGGGAATGAAACCAATTTCCATGCACCTGATCGTGAAAACTGGGAGCACATTTAACAACAACAAAAATGCCTAACTGGCAAATAGAGCCTGCTCTGCATCAACTCAATACTTAAATTCACAGTGCTCACCACTTCCTGTCCATCTTTACCAGTGAGCACCATCAGGGCTTTAAACAGGGATATCGACGCGTGATATTCGGTCTGAATACACATATCGGAGATTGTGTGAACTTGATTAATACGAGTACACACCCACACACATACAAACACTCGCTCTCCCAACCCTTTATATCTCCAATGAAAAGTCCTGTTTCTCTCTCTCTCTCTCAGACACACAGAATCACACCACAAGGACAAAATACACTGCAATCAGAGCAGCGAGTATCCATTATGTTATAAAAAGGGGCGACATGATTGATGCACATATGAATTAAAGTTCAATTGAAGGACACGGCTCCAATTAATGGCTGTTATTCATCAATTAGATCCCAAGGCACCCGCTCCAAAGAGAAAATAAGGAAAGTAGTGCTTGGAGTCCTTTGGAAATGTTGTATGTACCTCTGGATGGACATGGCAGAACATTGTATATTTCTAATTAAAAAAAATATATATCAACAAGTCCTGTTTCTGAGGTCTTGATGTCCTCCAAATCAATGAGCGTGTATCTTACCATTTACTTTCACTCCTCCCTCTTCTCACCTAGAATGGCTGACAGATATTTACTAATGTTGTATAGCATGATGAGGGTTACTGTAACAACACCTAAAAGGGGTCATATCCAAAATGTCAAACTGTATTCAAAATGTCAAATTCTGAAACACAATCGGTTTGCAGCAATGCTATTTGTTAAGAGACGTCTTTCCTGGACAAAACAAGCAACTTATGAGACAGAACTGAGACACATGAGGAAATGAGCAAAGTCTATGAAGCAAAGGATAGTTAAAACAACGCAGCATGGTGATTAATGTGTGACAGTGGCAGCTCTTCAGAAGTTAAATGAAAATCCACTCGAATAGGAAGAGAGCGGTACGTAGAATTTATCGTTCTCTGAAGAATACTGAGATTCTGTGGTAATGCCTTCTGCAGGTTAGGGTTGGCCGACTGCGCAGGTTGTAAGCTCCTCCTTCTGGATCCAACTCCCCAACCCGTTTTTTTCTACCATGGCTGTTGATGCCTTCTTCACACAATGTCTCTCATATTTTTGCTCAGCTGAAAACCAATAAAGAACCAAGCTTCCTTGACATTTTGCAGCTTTACCGTTGTCAATTCCGCCGTACATTGTTTTCTAATCCGTGACACAGAGCCTTGATCAGGTACTTGTTGTTGATGGTGCAAACCGAGGCCTTAATCTGCTAGGGAGACATCAAATGGTGTCATCCGTGGGTGGTGTTGAGTGGATGCGAGACTGTCTGGTCGTGACTTTGTGTGCAAAGGAGGGGATTAACTGAGAACGGAACTGAGAAGGAGAAAAGTAAAGACAGAGAGAGACTAGATGATGATGAGCAGCCCTCTGAAGGAATAAACACACAGTGACCACATTCAAAAAATGAGATGCAGAACTCTCGCCCTCCGTTGTTCCATAATGCATAAAAACAACATTTGGACCCTGAGGCTGGATCTAAACTCTAAAGAATATGCATTTTTTTTAAACATAAAGAATTAAAATGTGATTGATACAGCTAAACTATTGAGTGAAATGTTTTTAGAAATATTAAAAGTTTGTATTATAGGCCGCATTGTTGGTCAGTTGGGTTTTCTTTTAAGGAAACTATTTCTTAGTCAGGTAACTAAATAAATGAATGAATGGGCATTACCATACCCTTAGAATAAAAATAATAAAATAATAAAATTGAACTCGTATATATTTGATTCAATATTATTCAAGGTCCTGTTGTGATAAAGGCTAGAATGTAGACCCTCTCTTAAAATAATGACATAAGACAATCTATTATATCGCTCCATTATAATGTAAAATAATCAACTTTAGCTAAATCTTCCTTCTTCTTACCAGATTTCTGGCCACTTTTGTTTAACAAAAGCTACACCAATTAATAAAAAAACAATGCTTTAATTTTCTCTCCATTTCTGTGACGGATCAATGGAGCTGGGCTGTTTCCCACTAGATCGTTTGTCACTGCCACGTCATTTTTCCAGTGCTTACTCCAGAGACAAAGAATATGGCATCAGATCCGGTAATCCATCACAAGATCTAAAAAAAGGCCCTGCATTAGGATTATTTCCGCACCTTATAATTCATGGCTGTGGCGCGTGCTGTGCATCATAACTGATCTATGATGAAATTCGTTGCCATCCAGTTTTAAATTCCATTTAAACTAATTTTTCAATTAGATTGCAGATCTACTCCACATGTCTGGGTACAAATTCATTCAGGGTGAGTGAGGGAGAAGAAACACACTGCCTGCGTCTTTTGGAAAAAGCAGTGCATTAGTAGCAGCTATTATATCTGGAGCTGTGTTTTCATCGTTCGCCCATTATGCGCCACCATGCCAAGTGGAAGTGAGATTAGACTGCAGATTAGTCGGACTCCATTATATCATGTCCCAAATGATTATGAAATCAATGGTCCAACCTAAGAGCGTGATTTTAATTTCAATGTTGGCAAAGTCCACATAGTTTTCAAACAACAAAAGTGATTTATTCACAATGATACAGTAGTCGGGTGTAATACACAGCATGCGTGTAACCCTTTGGTCCTCATCCTTCACTTTTTTTTTTTCATTATTTTAATTTGAAAAAAAAGTCACAGCACATTGTGAGACCTCTGAGCCACACTGCGAAAGCAATATTGAAGCTCTTTGTGCAATATTAAATAAAACCATATTAAAGAGCCACACAGTTTCCAAGAGACATTTTCCTATCATTATAATAAACATGGTCAGTCTTTCAACCGGCCAAAAATGGCGTCTTCCGCTACCAGCCGTCATCTGTGATACGTTTTAAAACCAATCAGACAACTGAGCAACAGCGATAACTGCTGTGCGGCGGCGCACATTGTTTGTGACTAAACATGTCTTTGTCACATACGCGCGAGGAGGAGAGATCTTTGCAGATGCTTTAGGGGTCATTTGGGAGGAGGGGGGGGGGGTTTGATGAATCAAATTATTGGGAGGACATTTTTAAATAACACCTTCAGTCCAAGCACATCTCATCCGAATGCACCGTGGAGATTAAAAGAGACAGGGTGCGAAGCACAGGGAAAGTGCCCGGAAGAATAGAAGGAGAACATTTTTCAAACTGCTCTTTCCCTCAGGACAAGGCCGTGAGGAGGACAGAGACAAAGCAAAACGAGTGGAGAAATCACAATAAGAAATGATAATACACACCGAAATTAATTAAATGATGTTGAGTCTGATTTTATCTGACGGAGAGGTAATTTGTCTCTCTTTGGCTGCCTGCGGACTTTAGCTTTTTGTGTGTGTGCTGGATTTGTAATTGCTTCGCGCCTGAGGGGCTCTGCGTCGTATGTGACTGTAATGTGAGCATTTTTGATTTTGCACATATTTTCTGAGGTATTTCCTACGACGTGGGATGTGTTATCTGATTAACAGAAGTAAAGGACGTCCAATGAAATCACAGCTACACCACCTGGCAGATTATGAAACAATATATTGTGCTTTGCAAGTGTTTGTTATTGCTTCCTATAATGTGTTCCTATCAATACAACATTTGAAATTTGACACGTGAGGGATGTTTGTCACCCAGAGCAGTTAAATAAAACAAACAACGAATATGCAAATTCCCAAATTATAAAATGAAAGCTTTCTCCTCCGACGATGGCAGTAAATTAAACTCACCAAAGCTCTTCCATTAGTTCACCCTTTGCAGACTGAACCCCTTGGCCTTTGGTCACGGGAACATGACATCACATCTATATATGACCAAAACTCTGCTATTTCGAGACATCTCAATGTATGTCAATGACCGTGTATGACAAGCATTTTTCTAAAATATATCAGTATTTGCATTAACAATGTTTGCACGATAAGTGCAAGGCCTTTACGTGGTATTAACTGTCTCGTCCTGAGGGATGTTCAAGCAACAAAGCTAATTGTTCTTCATTATTGTCTCACGCTTACCCTCTTTTCGGAGGATGGTCTCTAGAAAGATATCCAGGGTAAAAGAAGGATATGTAATAAAGATGTAACTTTTGCCATATGCTGAGTGAGTGTTACTCGTGTAAAAATTGAGATGTGCTTTTTTGAGTGTGAAAGGACACAATTATCCTTCTTGTAAGGCAACAAAGCACTGTCATCAAGCCATTATGTTACACATGAATGGAGCAGCATAATTGCAATGGAGAGTTGACTTTAACAATGACGCCTTCTCGCTTAGGACTGCTGCTTAATTAAAATGCAGCGTTGCCTGCAATTAGTCTCATTCATCACTCTGTTCACATGTTAATAGTATATTCTATGAGTGGAAGTCATTTAGGATCCTACTTCATTGCCTTTGACTTTGTATACACGTGGAAATGCTAGTTTTCCGTAGTGAACTGTGACATCACTTAGATGATGCTCTCACATACAATCCCACATCACAATACGGCCACTGTTCAAATCTGGATGGACTGTTCATGCTGGGCTGTGTTTTTTTAACAATAATGTAACTCATCTAATTAATACTAAAGGCTTTGAAATGAAGGCAATCAAAGGCAACCTAAGTAAGACTAGTGTATATAAACCACGGTGATGGTAATGTTTATTTATTAGTGTATTACGTATAATTTTCTACATTCTATATTTATCATTGTCATTAAATTATTAGTAGCTTAAGAATGCATTATGATTATTTAATTAAGTTTACTAGTCTCAAATTGCTAAATTGTTATTTGGCTTTTTTCAGTTATTTTTACAGTCCACAACATGTCAGTCCTCTGGAAAGCACTTTTATCTGCACGATTGTATGAAAGGTGGCCACTGCCACACACCTGCAAGCGCAGCATCTCCTTCTGAGTCACAGACTAATGGGGCAGTCACAGCATAATTCCCCAGCTCCCACAAAACATCCTGATTATCGCTCTTCCTTTTCCCTCCTGCACCATTAAACTTGCACCCATAGGCACAATGCGAAGGCAAAAAACTAAAAAACATAAATGGCTTACCTGTAATGACTGTATGTCACATGTAATTAGTTCACTTCTGTCCAATTTAGCCCGTTTGTGTGAGGAAAAAACGTGGAGGAGGTGGTTTGTCACCACTAATGCTCTTGTTGAGTTTTATCTGTTTTACAGTTAAAACTTGTAAAATCAATTTGCAGTGTGACATGCAGGGTGAACATCGCCTGTATGACACAAAAAAACCTTATTTGAAAGTGTTTATTTACCTTGCATCCCTCTAATTCGATCAATGCAGCACTGTGAGATTGGTTGCGTCTGATCTTGAAGTGGGCCGGCCAAGTCATTTTCAAGCTACTTTTAGGGCTGAGACAAACATCAGCTTTTATTACTTCCATGCGAGGGAAATAGGCAATAATCATTGACCTGGCTGTACTGAGGGAATGTGTGGCTGAACAGTGATGTCTATTGGGGTCAACCAAATGTTGCAGAAGCACAAGCAGCTCATGTCTTATATTTCTATTGGGTGAGTGGTAAATGTGAGTTCTCATATACGTCTCTCATCTGAGTGTTATATTTTTTGACACTATAAACCTTTTCAGGGAACACGAGGAGCAGCAAAGAGCATTTCTAGAAATTATATTACATTACAGGTCATTTAGCAGACGCTTTTATCCAAAGCGACTTACATTACACTTTAAACCCATGGCTTTTTCACATTTTTGCCTGGGGAGCAATTAGGGGTTAGGAGTCTTGCTCAGGGACACTTCGACATAGAACATGGGGCAGCCTGGACTCGAACCACCAACCTTGTGCTTCCCAGCACACCTTCTCTAACGCCTGCGCCACGACGACCCAAATATCAAGAGGGCACTTAAAGCAAATGACATCTAGGCCGCTGAATGTATGTTTTATTTCCAAAGTGCTGATATGAGGGAGGCATCTCAAACATGGACTTGAGATATTGAAAACTTCACTACTACAAAACTATTCTGTACCTGAAGATTCAAGTAGTCATCTCAGTGTGTATTTCCCTATTGGAAGTCAAGGGATATTTAAAATAGCTGTAATTGCAACCCTCTCAATTAAAAAGCTAATATAAATTCAATAGAAGCTTAAGTTTCTGAATATTCCTTTGCATAAAAAAGCAAGTGATAAATGCTGAGCGGCTCATATTCAGCAGTAATCAGATGAATTGTATCATCACAAGCAGTATGCAAATGTGAAAAAGACATATTAATCTTAATTTGTGTATTGTCAAACTACTTAGTGAAATGCTGCACAGTTTTCGATCTTCCCATGCCTGAATATCAATATTTGAACACAGCTTAAATTAAGTAGCTTGTGCAAATCTTTCATAACCGCTTTTTATAATGTGTCAAATGAACCATTAAACTAAAACGGATTTGGGACGGTTTCATTTATGCAATGAAACTACTTAAACATTCAGTGTCCTGATGTTAATTGTGCTAGTTGTATACTTTTCCTGTCAGGTAATTTCTAGAACATTACTATATTACAGACTGCATGTTCTTTTCAACAACAGCAAAACATTGTTGGTGAATAAAGTAGCCCAAAACAATTGTAGGAATTGTAAAAGTACTGTTACTTTGCAAAAAAGACCTCAAGTACAAGTAGTCACCAAGAAGTTAGTGAGTTAATCAACCCCAAGTATTTCATTTGATGTGAAAATGAATCTAATTCAGCCACAGGTGGTTTTTCACAGGTGGAGGATCGTGTGGGCGTGTTTGCCAGCAGACCTGGGACCAGCAGACCACTTTTTAACAGATCACGATTGCATAAAATAAGAATGGAGTAAAAGCAAGTGGGGCCACGAATGTAACGTAGTAAAAGCATTGATTTTTCTGCAAATACCGCAAAATATGCTGCATTAAATCTACTCTCACAATTTACTCAAAGGTAAGTTTTAAAACTCCGGTCATGTGCATTTCTTGACCTTGAATCCCAATAAAACTCCCAATCACATCATGTTTGGTCAATGAGGTTAAAGAACGGTGCAGATTTCACTTATGGACAGGGCTGTAAATTAGGTAGGAGATATCATGAAGTGAGCCGTGTGGCTAATGGACTAAAGCACAGAGAAGAACACCAGGACACAATTTATTCCATCTCAGCTGACTGCAAATGACACCACAGGGATTCTGCAATGTTTTTTTTGTATTTAGAAATAACTTCAAAAGCTGCATTGGTTGAAACACTGCAGGTTTGATGTAGATAAAGATGCATTTCAAGACGTCTTGATTACCTCTGTTAAAATTCCTTTATTGCTTTGCATCCTGTGTATTCGTTTACCAGGAAATGTTTTCAGTGATACTCCTTCCTGTGATTTAGGCATTTCAAAGAGAAGACGATCAAGAGAAACTGGGTCTCAATTAGCTGGTAGCAATTTCTACAATTTCTTCTTCTTTATAGCCCAAATCAAATCTGGAAAATAACACCACTTGGAATTTTTCTCTGTTTTACGTTACATAACGTGAAGAGTTTCATAGCTTGCTGGTTCAAAGTTATTACACTAAGTTGATTAAACACTCGTCAAAAATAGATATTTTTAGTAATGGACATTTCTTTTTAACAAATGTAACCTTCACCTTCGGGTTACCATTACAGAGCCTTTATTAACGATTGCTGCGATCCCATTCAAATTATAATGTGCTCAAATTGTGGCGGCCATCTGGAAATCTAGTTGAATTTGTATGTGCGATGATGAATCCTAAATAAATGCGGCCATGCTTCTCAGCGCTTATTGTAGATGTCATGCAAATACTGTCAGCAACAGTGTCAGCGTACATTTATTGTGTCCGCATAATAAGACACCAGGTTCACTGATTTCAGGCATTATTTATTACAGCGTTGTCTACATGTTGTCTGTTAGGATGCGCTGTGTGTGCGTATCTGAAGAGATAATAGCCTCCAGAGGCAGACATTCTGTAAAGAGGATTCAATATGCCTCTCCATAATGACAGCTCCCAAGGGGGATCACAACACTGCTAAATGGGCTTTGTACAGTCCATTCAATCAGTGTTTGCCAACACGCTGGGATTTGGAAGCAGCCGCCCTGAACACTGGCTCTCTGAGAAGAAGAGATAGCGATGCCAAACCAGTGAGAGCAATATCAGGCAGAACTCATCTCGTTAAGCGGTGGATACTTTCAGTGTGATCCAAGGTGACACAGCATAGGTTTTCTGGTAAGTGTCCGTGCAGTCAAATACTACATTCAAGCCTAATAAGCGTCCTTTCGGAGGGTTGGTTCAAATGTGTTAGATTAATTGTAAGGGTTGAAGATATTATTTAAGGGGACGGCAGTCCGAGCTTAACGAGAGTCCTCAAAGAGTCCCTACAGGAAAAGACGAAATCTCAACCAGGAATCTGTTCTGTTATTCTGATTTCAAAATAAATGTTCATTTCAATCAGTTTAAAGCAGCCTCAATAACAGTGTCAGTTACTAACAGTGGCTAATTGATGGTCCTGCCGTGGTGCTCATTGGCTCATTTACTTTCGAGAAAGAAAGTACTTTTTCACGTCACAATGCCAGGTGATCCTTCAACTCAATCGCGACAGAGCAGGCACATTCAAAAGTCTGCACGCAGGAAAAGGTCAATTCTTCTGTGTTATGTAACAACGTAACATCACGTGTAACCGCATCACATGATAGGATGGGATGTCCAAATAAACAATCTGCTCTGAAGAAACCCCCACAGCGTGTCTGGTCTGCCTTGAAAGTTGCAGAGGTTAGTTGCTGGTGCAATCGGATCACTAACCTGGGATGAGACAGCAAAATGTGTAGCATGAAGGACCAGGGGAAGCAGGACACCCAATGGAATTCTGTGGAGAAAAATGCCTTCTTTCTGGAGTTTTAACTCGCAAGCCAATTTTAAAACCTTCTTGTTTTTACCATGACATATTCAATATAGCTGCATATAGGAACGCATACACAGTTTTAGGGTTTTGCTGTACCGTGGAGGTGTTGTGGTGAAGATTGACGCACTGTCAAATACAGGCTTCACTTTTTATTTGCAGAGAAGAATCAATCGATTCACCTTAAGTCATTTAAGCTCATTTACATTCAACTGTGCCCTCTCATCCCTCATATCAGGTAGAAATCTATACACTTTGTCAAGGGGGGTTGGCGTGCGAGAGAGACCAGAGGCAGTGACGGATTGTTTTGATCACAGTCTATTACCATCTTAAGGCGAGTGATTTGACTTTGCATGGGGCAGTTGGCTCCAGGATGCCGATCTCGTCATTGGATTTCCTATGATAATGCCATAAAATGTCATCGGCTGGAGAAGAGACGCATCTATCATGCACAGGCACAGTGTCAGGAGTAATGACACTTCATTATTGGCGCTCCGGTGTGATTACTCTGCGATTGTACAAGTTTGTCTGTGTGAGAGGCTTTTAATGTGTAAGAAGATTGGCTGAAGAATAGAGGTTGCAATGAGGAGAGTGGAGCTACTGTCCCGTCTGACTCCTCGCTCCCTTTAACCTAAAGGCGTAATCTGTTGAGATGGTGAGAGATGTCTGCTGCCTCGACTTGTCTGGGCAGCATGAAGACGTCCTGCTGCAACCAAAGGCTACACAACACCCCCATGTGTCTGCCAGAACTACTGAAGAACGGGCTGACATTTGAAGTCCGGCGGAATGAAGGACCCTCCAAACTATAAGAGCTAAATTGTAAGTAACAACTAATTGGAAATATTTTCTGATGCTGTGATTGCAAAGCAAAGCCCTTTACCGATTCATGTTAATACCGCACTAGAAAATAAGCACAATCCATTGTTAAATATTGACTGATTTTTATTCATATTGAATTAAAAATATAGTTTTGACAGATTCATGTAACAAAACAGAGGGAATACGTATTTAAATGTTCTTGCTTGGGAAATGTATCAATTAACCAGCTAAGAGAATATTTTAAAAATGGTAATATGTGACGAGGTATGGTCTATAAAACTTTGTTCTCAATCATTCTTATACAACGCAATGATAATTTACAATACATTTTTATGTTAGAATATTGGTTCTAACAAACTTTAATGTACTTTTCGGACAAATGCACTGACTTTTGAGAAGCTTGCCAAACTGACTACTTTACCAAATGTATTTGGAAATGATGCATATTGTAAATAACAGGATTGGTGCCGAAATGATCCGTGCAAATGACCATAAACTGTCCAATGGTAAATGTACATTGGGTTCATAGTATTCTGTTGGTGATAAGCCATATACAAAAATGATGACAAAAAAACGATCAAAAGTTGTTGCTGGTTAAAATCTTAACTATTGAAATCGAAATTGTGGTATTCGTCTTCAGTAAAGTGAGAACAGGACAAAACCTTTTGTTCATAAACAAAGCGGGTTAGGCATGAGTCTTCTACAATTGAGATATCAATTACAATATTCCAATTAAGAATCTATAAAACCCTGACAGGTTTAGATTGTAAATTTAACAAACCATGCCGCCTCAGTCAATCAGCATCCGCATTGTGACAAACTGCTTGATGAGGACACACAAAGATCATTTCTGTGTCAGTCCTCGCAACAGATATTAGGTAAGGTGACAGAAAAAAAGTTAATGTACAAACGTCTTTACAAGCAAATATCAGTAATTCACACGATCAATCCAGCCCATGCAAAACTGTTTGCACTTTGTCCCTCAAACACCATTAAATCCCTCTGGGGCTGTAACACGATATTGCTACTCCTCTCAATGAGTATTGCCTCAAATGGATGAAGAGCTGAATATCATCTGAGAGTAAACAGTGACTGAGCTCAGTGCAAATGGAAACTATTCAAACTACTCGAGGAAATATAGTATAGGCCCTCAAAACACAGGGTGTAAAGTGACACTGGTAGATTAATAACATTGGTTAAGAAAGGCTGTAAGCAAAAAGGGGGATGAAATATTGAATATTCATTAGTATTGCAACAGCATTTTAAGAGTGTACAAAATCTTTCAAAAAACCTCAAGAGATGGATAATACTGTGAGAAAAGTGGAGAGAAGGGGAGGTACACTACACCCAGAAAATGAAAAAAACACTCCTACAAAATGAGCAAGAGCAGAGGTCAGAACACAAAGTCACAAAACTGTGCTGAAAACACATCACAAGGAAAATGATGAGGCAAGGTGACAAGAGACCCTGCAAGCCTTTTTCATTCTTCAAATTACATTTACAAAATATATATATACATATATGTATATATATGTATATGCGTGTATGTATATATCTGTATATGTACATACACACACACATATCTATATATTACTGTATATTTGCTGAATATATACATATTTATATACATACAGAGACAGACAAAGATATTCCCTTCAAACATGTATAAACATACAGTGGAGCACTACGATTGCAATGATGCAAAAAGAAATAAAAACAAACGAAAAAAATATCCTCAGCTGGAAAAAGAAGCATCTCTCGCTCTTATTTACAGATGTACCTAGCCTCCCTTTACCCACCTATAAAAATACTTTCACCTTCATTTCATTTATTTTTTTACTGACAATGGTAAAACTGTCCTATTATCTGAACAGCTTTGTCTTTTGGTTACAGTTTTACCATAAATTCATTATATTGTAAACTGTGCTTACTCAACCGCCGTCACCTACGTCAGTTTTTATGGCAAGGTGAAACATATGCACACAACTCATGGTGAAATCAGAGTATGATTCCTATTATTTATTATTATTAAGTTTAATTGTTATTACAAATGTTGAACTTGTGTTTGTCTGCTGCATGATGGTCCTTTAAAAACATGTGATTTGCTTAATGATGTATTGACCAAAACTATTGATATCAATGCTGTGAAAAAGTTCCTCGTGATATAAATAATGAAAGCATACAAACATGAAATAGAGCACATTCTATAAATGCAATAACTGTGTCCCAGTTCAGGAGCTGGACCTTCTTAGTCCTCATTTCTGGGTCAGATGCAACTTAAAAGTCCATCAAGGGATTGTACCATCCAAAGGCCCCACAAAATGGGACTAAGCATGAAGTTTGTCTTTGCTTTGGAGGACACAACTGGTTCATCATCTGGAGTCCTCAAAATCCCACAATTGAGTTTTTAACCTTCCTGGTCAGGAACACCTCGCCAACTTGTAAAGCTCGTAGTTTATGCTAATCAGATATAAATCAAATCACATAAACTGGTCTAGATAATGAAGAATAAAGATGAAGTCTGTTGTTTAATCTAGTTTGCAGCATTAACATGTTAATTCCAAGGGGTTATAAATCGAAGATTCTTGAAAATTATAACGGTTAAACTCGTCCAACTCGCCACTTGTCCTCATACGTTGATGTGAAATATCAAATCCTTCAGTCAGGATTTAGGAAACCTCTCCCCTTCCAAACCATTTATAAATGGTATTTAAATGTCGTAGGCGGTTTGAAGGCAATGCTTGGTACAAAACCTGCAGACGCTTAAAGTTGACGAGGAGCACCTGAACGTCTCGTTTGGCAATGATGTGCAGATTAAGTCTGTACTTTAGTTCTTCTGAAGGGCGAACATACTGCCCTCGAGTAGGGACAAAGGTAGTAGATAGCTAGACTCACAGAAAGTTTATAATACTCATAGCATTTGTTAAAATGACAGTAAACCCCAAAACAAAAGCAGATGCACAAAATTAATATAAATATATACACTTTATAGGCCAGTTTACTCTTTAAGCAGTCAGTATTGAGAGGGAAATATAGGTCCTTTTTTAAAACAACTCTGTCATTAAAGGGTAAACACAGATGCAAATCATCATAATTGTGGCCCAGTCCTATCTGCATGTAGTGTGTGTGCATACGGCTCACTGGAAAGGCTGTGACACATTATATATATATTAATGAAAATGGTTGCTGGGAAATGGGCTCTAGTGATTCTAAAATCCCCTCTGAGGAGAAAGAAGAAGGAATGGCAATCTACTCTGGTCTCATCTGCCAGTTACAGTGCACTTGCACCTTCTCCCTTGCTAACATTGATGCATTGCTCGGGTAACATTTCTGGAATGCTAATACCTTAGTTTCACCCCCCCCCCTGCAAGATTACAACCTATTGCCTTTCATTTACGGTTTCTCAGCTGGTGCACTGGGTGAAATGTTGGGTAACGTGATTTCCCCACAGAACAAAAAGGGAAAGTGGATCAATTAGCATTCAAAAAGCTAAGAGCCCCTCGCGATGCTCGCCGGCTAAGAGCTCCAGAAGGTTTTCTCCTCCAGAAGATTGGCTTTATTTTTCCATAGAGATCCATTACAAAGCTTTTGGGTGACTGCGGCCATATCGGACGCTGGCACACATTCAGGCAAAGACAGTATACCTACTGTAAGTGTGAGCTCCAAACCCAGGAGGATTCAGGATATCTTTAAGCATCTCAGATACAGTAACAGGACAGATCCAGTGTTGCAAAAGTAAGTTAGCAGCAAAGCAATGTTAATATTAACACTTCAAGACTGAACATTAAAACCAAGGCCCCCCCCCCCACCTATAGAATTCACATGTCCGTTCAGTTGCACATTTCAGCAGTGTGTTTATTGTGATGACACTAATCAAATTACGTTTGATTTCTGGATTTCTTTATGATGTGGCAATTTATGCATCAGCTGAAGCTGATCTAGATGAATACGGTTGCTCATAAAACCTGAGAGTGGGAGAAAACACTTTGCCACGGTGACATCCGTGTTTTGGAAAGTACATCATCAACGCTGCTCGTCCGCACTTTCCCTCTGCCTGATATTTTGAGTGGAGAGGCACGAGGTTGTGTAACAGTGGTTGTGGATTGGTATTTCAGCAGTGAGACATGCACAGGCATTGGGCGGTCTCCTAATTTATAAAATTATTATTATAACCTATTATTTAGAGTAAGAGATATTAACTTTTTATTTTGAGTCCATTTTCTCAAATTCAATTGAGATGTCGGTTTTTGGTGTAACGGGTACTAGAGGCAATTTACTACAGGTAGTTCATTTTGACCGTCAACAGTTGAACTACTCAGCTTGTGAATGAAAAACTCTGGAAAGGTCCTTTCAAAGTCTGTGAAAAAAAACCCAGGTATTATTATTGGGGTGATCTCTTCCGGGGCTTGACATTTTCACAAAAAACCTCCATTACGAACTGGACGTGTGGTGTTGACGGGAAAAAAAAGCAACAAATAAACTCTGCTGCATTCAGTGAGATTAAGGTGCATTATGGGGATTGTTGGGCTTCAGCTCAATGGGCTTCATGGATGGTCCATGGAAAGTCAAAACGGCGAAAACCAAAATTCAGTGACAACGAAGTTGATGTGTTATTCGGCCATCAGTGGTGGGGGAATGTATGTATTGACTAGTGTGCTGTAGCAAAGCGTTAAGTACTTGTGCTTTGATTCGGTGCAGACTGCCATATTCCCACTACTGATGCTGTGACGGTTTGAAATGATCCTGATGCCAATAATTGTGGCGTAGGGAGGAGTTTAACAACTGCAGGAGTTGAATGTGAACGCTGAGGCGGAGATGCAACGTCATCTTTGATTTCTTCCAGTAACTGTAGTGTTGCATGGCTGCTTAAATTCTCACGCGAAATGATTTTGTCAATACGCCTGAACCGGGCGCAAAAATAAAAAAATGTATACATGAGGTCTTGTTCTTAGTCCTTAGTCATGGGCCTTAGTCTTGTTCGTTGGCCGTTCAATTTTGATATCGATCTTTTTTTTTGACAATCCAGTTTTCATATAGGTGCAGTGCTAACATTTTGGAATACTTATTCAGTCAAAAACAGTCAAAAAATAAAATAAAACCTATAATGATCAAGGTATTTAATCAACTTGATACCAGAATCCGGTAAATCAGCCTGCTGTAGGTCGTTAAATTAAAGCTGTCAAAGGGATAACTACCTGCGTATAAAGGGTATTCAAAAACTGACAAATTTCTATTCCCGACTTGATATTAATGTTGTTTGGATTAGGGATGCTTTGTAAAATGCCTGTTGAAACAAACACTGTGGGGCCTGAGCAACTCACTGTAAATGAATTAAATTGCAATATGATAAAACGATAAAATGGCCAAATTGCTGCTTAGTTTGTAGAACTGTAGAAGGTTTTTGACTATGTAAGAGCTTTAAGTGCTAGTGACTTATCAACCCCATCCTGAATTAGGCGTCAGTCATTTGACAACAGATGCTAGTGATCTCCATCAGAGCTTACTGGCATCAGTATTGTATGAGTACAGAAAGCTAGAGTGAATCCAGTGATACCTTGTAATGTCTCAACATCAATGGCAGATGCAAATAGTAAATCAATTACGCAGTTTTAGAGTATTGTGTCATTGCAAAAATCTGGAAGAGGCTTCCTTTGACAGTTTCTCCTGTTGCACCTTCATGCTAAGAGACGGTACTTGCAGCCGTGAGTGCACGGTCAAAATGTATGAGTTTGCGTACGAGTTAGTGTTATTTAAATTATCTTATGCTGGTAAAAGTTTTATTAAAACATTTTTCCTTGTACTAAGGTTTACATATAATCCGCCCAATGCTTTCCCACAGGTACTGGCTGATATCACAGCTTAAATAATACTGCAGTGACATTTACTTTCCTGTTGACCCCTTTCCCTGTACTGCAACACTGACTGCCATTATCCAAACGCACAATCTCCCAGCACAAGGTCCATTGAGTGCGTATATTTACTCATGACCTAATGCATGGAGGTTATTGGTGTTCCAAGGCTGAAGGCTTGTCGCCATGTTTAAGGTATGATATGATACGTGAGTAATACACAATGAATTACATGTAAAAGTGTGTGGGAGAGCATGCAAGCCACATCTGGGATCTTCGGCAAGACTTCTGTGGGTTTGCTGGTAAGTCACGGCACGACTCCAAGTGGGCGTGTCCGTTAATTCGACACAAGCAATGGCAATGTGTGCAGACTGCAATGGTACATTTATCCATGTGCTAAAGGGACTCTAATGATGGGTTTCATAAAGAAAACCATGTAACGCAATAGGAATAATCCTGATTTGGAGATTAAAAAAAAGAAAAAGTATTTCATCTTTGTTATTTTGGTGCTATTCTGATACTTAACGGCAGGAAAATGTGCTGGAGAAGAAAACCAACCACAAAGAGAAATCCCGACTCGCTTCCATGACTAAATACGGTGCTAAAAAATACGTTCTATTGTAAAGTGAGGCCGTCAGTGACTGTTATTGTAGTCCCGTCAAGAGAAGGCAAAACCTTAGAGTAAGTCAGTAAGACTTGTTGTCAGACATAACAGAGAGACGTGTTCAGGGAGGGTGCAAGGGGACCTCAGGTGGAGATGTGCTGCACGGAAAGGAGAGGACGGTTGAACCTCGCATTCACCATGACCCCTTTCCTTCTATTGTGCTACAGGTCGGTCACTACACAACAGTGTTCCTCTGTCTGTATGGAGGGGGTGGCAACACATTGCCGGCTTTCATAGCGGCCTCGGACAAGTACTCCTGGTTTTCGGCCACAGCGGGGCGAATGCGTCCATTCTGCCGATAGAAAAAGCGCGTGCTGCAGTCCTGCAGGTACTCGGGGTTGTGCAGTGAGGACTTTGGGGGCAGGCTGTGCTGCCAGTACTCGGGATTGTCAAACGTGGCCTTCTTGCCCTTCTTATCAAACATGATTGTGCTGCTGGTGATGCCTGAGTGCAAAGCGTGTCCTGAATGCCCCGAATGCATGGTGTGCGATGGATACGACGGGTGTGGGAGGCCGGGGGGAAGTACGTATCCAGAGGAGGACACCGTGTGGCTTGATGTCGAAGGGATTACTGTCTGCGATACTGATTGGGCAGCAGAGGACCCCGGGCCAGAGAGGGACACTGCGCCAGCCAATCCATTCTTGTCTCCAGGGTTAAGGAAGGTATTCAGGTACAGGGGCTCGTTGATATACTCATCGTCCCCGTGAGTGGACTTCGGGGGAGCGGCAGCTCCAGCCATGTGCAGGGTGTGGCAACCCGCCCCATCAACCGCCGAGTGGGCTTCGCCATTCCTACGACGTGTGACGAAGGGGTTTTCCTCTATTGGGTTGAGATAGTCTAGAAAAAGAAAGAGATGGTAAGATTAGTTCAATTTTTTTTCGTCTATTCTGAAACTCTTGCTATTGCAGCCACTTGAAAGTCATGTAAAAGCTTACAATAGTCTGCAACAGCTTTCGACCTGACCTGAGTTGTTCTTGTCTCTCATGGCAGTCATGTAGCCGTCCTGGTCCTTGTCTCCTTTTACTCCTCGATCTGCTAAAAGCCCGGTGGGATCGGCACTGTAACGCTGTCCACTGCTGTCCTCGCCTCCACCTCGGGGAGCAATAATACAAAAATATGGTCATTTTTAAATGGTTCGTCCGTAGAAAATATAGATTCCAACAATTGGAAAACACTTTGCTTTACCAGGTCCTGGAACGAGAACTGAACCAGGCCCGAGGGTACTTGACCTCGGGGAGGCCTGCTTCCTCATGGTCCCATTGCAGCGAGGGTCGTCCTGGTTGCCACGGCTAAATCCCGAGGGCAGGTCCTGTGGTGGGAGGCATCCTCCAGACACAGGTGGAACAGAGAGCACTCTGGGAAGGTTGGCCAGCATTTCTTCCATGTTGAAACTGTGGTCCTGGTAGCCGTACTGGTTCTGGTAGAAGGAAAAGAGGCAGAGGGTTTGGAAAGTGTAGAGAGAACAAGGGTCTCAGGCACAAATACAAGAGCATCTATTGGCAATAGACAAGAGAAAAAAAAGAAAGTATACAACAATAAATTTGACACTTTTAAAGTCCCAAGAACTGTTCTGTGTACCATTGTTCATGCGTAGCGTTTCAATTTGACAGGCAGGGGAGACGGCAGTGCCAAACATTGATATGGCAGCCTGACTACCAAGGACAATTTAATTAAAATGATTTTAATTAAATGGCTCCATGCTGCAAAGTACTCAGCTCAGCCCTGCTGTGAGCATTTGTGTCCACGCACATAACAAGAAGGACATTTATAGAAGCTCACTGGGGTGATTTATCTTTGACTCCAGGAACAACACGTGCACGGCAAAAAAACACTTGGGGGACTATTAGGAAAACGTGGCAAGTCGGACAAATACATGTAATTGGGAGAGGACCCGGTCATTTTTTTAAATAAAATAGAAAAGTAGAAGATCTACATCACTTATGTGGATGAATTTGGCCCAATGAAAGTAATCAAATTAATTCAGTATTTGCTCCATCAAAAACAGTGGATATCTACGAACAAATAATCTGTCGTCCCCCTGAATTGGAAAAGGCTTTTTTAGTCCAAAATGGGTGAGTTGCCTGGCTGTATAACTTATTTTGTGATAAATTTAAGTCGCAGAATTGACAGTGAACATTTGAACAAAGTCTGCAAAAGGTTGCTATATGTTCATTTAAATAACAAAGATTATGTTGACATTGGAAATACGATTTAAAGGCCAAAAGCATAAATTTAGCTTTTTTGAAATATTTTCTAAAACAAAAAAGAGTGATGAATGAAGGTGTTTGGAGAGCCTCGAGAAGAGCATACCTTGTTGGAGTCCATGTGTGTGCGCGGAGTGTATGCCAGTGGTGGAATGTTGAAGGAGTGGGGCACCAGGTACTCTTCAGCATCCATTAGGTCCTCCAGCTCCTCCTCATCCAGGAGGCTCTGGAAGAACTTGCTGTCGTCGGGGCTGGGCAACTTCATGCGGTCGTCACCCTGAGTAAAACATGTACGTGTTCAGTAACTTGCGTTAGTATTTAGTATTTAAGGAATAAGTTTGGTATCAAATTGTTTTTGTCGTGTTTTGTCATATTGTCATTGAAAATATTTTAAGGAAGATTTGTGTTAATATTTTACTCATGCTTATGATATAGGCTTAACGTAATTGTGTTTGTTTTATAACTTAAGCTCATAGTAGAATCATTTTAGCAATGTGATAAATAATTCTAATATTTTCCCAAAGGAAAAGGGTCAATAAAATGTAATCACATATAAAACAATAGTATATATATATATATGTGTGTGTGTGTGTGTGTGTGTGTGTGTGTGTGTGTGTATATAGCTTTAATTACTTTTTGTCTTTTTCAAAATATAAAAAAATGGACTAGACATAGCAAAATGGAAGTTTGATCAGCATTCACTTTGACGGTAGCTCAGCTTGTTTTTAGGCAAATGTGAAAAAGAGATGTCACGTAACCAGGATTTTGTAGTATCTCCCCAAAGTTTACCTACCTGGATGACTAAGTATCTTTGGGGATCTCGAGCCATCCGAGTGAACTCTGCAGCCAGCTCCTTGAACTTGGGCCGACTATCTGCATCAATCATCCAGCCTGCAAAATGTGTTTGTGTTAGTGTCTGATCAATACCAAGTTCTAACTACATACATTATCTCATGTTTAGACATATATTCTTGTGTAAGCAAATGTCTCATCTACGCTAGTTAAAATCACTTCCTTTTTCTTCATGTGCTGGGAGTCACACACTTCTGCCAAAGTAGACTCAGATCTTTAAGACATGTTGTTTCCTGTGCTGTTTGTCATGTTATTCATTAGAGCATAAATAAAACCGCCTGCGCTCACTTCCGAATTGTCAAACACAGCAGCTTAGTCAGAGGACCTATACGTCAAAATGTGAAAGTTACTGCAGAAATGAAGGAGGAAGGGAAGTTATGCAATGCAAAGGGCAGTAAAGGTTGTGTAGGAAGCAACCAAGTTGTCATATTTGACCAGTTGGGAGTGAGAAAGTGTTGCAGCTGAAATAGCACACATTTTTATTTCAAGTCCATGTGGCTGCAGTGTGGATGAACATGAAAGGGTCTGTTGAGTAGAAGGTAGCACTATGTGGAAGGCATGCACAACAGGACCTCAGATTGAATCCAACCTTCCCTACAATTGATTCAAAATATTGGAAGTATGGGAACATAGGATTATTAAAAATGTAGTTACAGGAAAAATTATATCAAAAACACGTATCTCTATATTTCTTAGGATCGAATAATGAGCTGACATATGATAACCTGGCAACGCATTGTGGCATTAAACATGATGCAAACACCGATAACTACCTTCTTCTATAGTTCTCCATTTTCTAAGATATATGGTTATTATTTGATCGTTTTGACCAAAACAAAAACACATAACTTTATAATGAAGTTCTTTTGATTGCGATACATTGTATTATCCAAAGATAAATACTGTTTCCTGAAGAATGGCCATATGGAGCCATGTGCTCTTTTGCCAAGTTTCCTGTGAAAACATGGGTATGATGCCAAAGCAAACACGTGATCTGGCTCTGAGTAAAGCCTGTCTAGGTATCCTGGGAAATAAAAGAAGGAGACACAGTAACAGAGTATGCTGTGACTTCACACACATGTACAACACATACATCTTGAAGAAAAATGTAAAAACGTAAAACGTAAAAAAAATATTATCTCGTATCGTGGTGCCTGGTTTAATGCCAGCAAAGCTCCTCAATGTCAGGAAGTGCATTTCCACTACATGTGAACATTTTGGTGCATGAGCCGTGTGCATGCATGTTAGTCCAAAAAGGAACGGCAGATAGCAGACAGGTGACCGTGACCGCTTCCTGCTGTGGGCCATGTGTCTGCTTCCCATGTTGGCGCAGGTTCAGGGTGTCGGTGAAAGCCAAGGTGACAGTGAGGGTTAGGGGCTGCAGCTCGGAGAGGCTACAGGGGCAAGGACGGGGCAGCGCTAGCGTAGCGCTGGCCTCAAGCTTTCATCTCGGTAGCAGCAGCCAGAGGTCACAGCGCCACCTGTGACCCCCTACACGCCCCGACGGCAGCGACCAACCAACCAATGACGGCGACAAAGCCAGCCGGAAAACAATAGTTCCTACTGTAATTCATCTTTTACCAACTTGGATACTTTTAAGGTATTTTCCAACTATTGCGGCCGTCAAGCGAGGTGTTTCATTGACGTTTAAGGACAAAAGATCAAATGAATATTATTATTCGAATAGTAATATTTCGGATCTAAAAATGTTACAAATAAGCTGTGATGGCATTTTGAGAGTCATAGACTCACTCACTAAAACCAACATAATTTCTGCCTGCTCCAACTGAAAACTTTTTTTACTTGTTTGAAGCAGTAGAAAGAAACAAAACTCCCAATCATGTATAAGAAACTCCTATACACAGGCTTTTCAATAAATAGCTTCTTTTCTAGCTTATAATGGCAAACAGTAGTTGAGACTGTTGGGAAAGATGCTCTGGTTTGTGTCGATTATGTTGTATTTTAAGTAATTTAAAGTTATGCCCATTTACTTACATTTGACCATGACCATGTAGACGTCAATGGTGCATATGGGAGGCTGAGGGAGGCGTTCCCCTTTCTCGAGCAGGTCCGGGATATCTCTGGTGGAAATCCCATCGTACGGCTTCCCACCAAAGGTCATCACCTCCCAGATGGTGACCCCTAAAGACAAAAGGGAGGAAAAAAAAGAAGATATGACCGTAGTATAAGAGAATCGAAGGTAACGAAGAGCAGAAAGAGAAACAGTTTTCTTGAGGAAAAGTACAAGTCAAGAACAGAGAAGTAGAATTGAGATGAGACGCAGTGAGGGAGGGTTGGAGTAAAGATTAAAGAGTTGAGAAGAGAGGGTTACACACCGAGAGCAGAGGAGAGACAAGTAACGAGATGGCAAGAGAAAGTGGAATAGTTGAAAAGAGCAATGGGAAAACCGAAAATGTAAAATAAAAAAAAAAGAAGAAAGAGGAAAAGTGAAGATGTGAGAGCGCGGAGGCGATCAGAGAGGATGGAGAGACAGGAGAGACGCAATGAGGAAGCAACAAAACAAAGGGGGAGAAGAAGAGATAAGAGAACACAAGTTAACCAAGGACAAGAGACGAGTGGACGGGAGCAACTAATCAAAGTCCTGAAAGTCATCAGTCAATCTGGACTTTCAGAACTCTTCAGCCTTAATCATGTTGGTGTTAATGAGCTAATAGGTGGTAAGCAGAGTGAGTGCAAACTATAGTTTAATCGCCTCGGTCATAGAGGACCGCTAGGGACGTGTGCGCTAAACCACACGGATACTTTTAATCAGACCCATCTTGATCCCATTTTTTTAATCATTGTTAAATTACTTTAAGAGTCATTGGTTGCTTGAATCTGAATTGTGTATTTTAAATAAAGTATTAGAAATCTCAAACTGAAGGATAATGGAGGAGGTTGGTCTTTTACATTTACAAGGATTTAAAGGAATAGATCATCCGTTTTTCAATTTACACTGGTTGTGATCGTTCAATGCAGTTGAACAATGGCAGGTAATACAAAATAAACACTCGTTACTTGCTTCATCAGCAGTGCTACAACGACAAGACCCGCTGCAGCTGCCTTAGATCTATAAATTAGCTTCCTGTCAAGGAAACTGTCTGATGTTTATTTTACACGTCATGCACAGCATGTCACAAGATAAATTTACACCCATAATCTAGAGCCTCCCCGAAACCTTCTTTTGAAGATGTTCATACTTCTGCCTAGTTTTGCGTTTGTTTTTGTAGTTGTATATATAAGAAACACACACATATATACATATTGTTACTTAAACATTTTTTGTAACTTACCGTAACTCCAAACGTCACTCTGATGAGTAAACTTCCTGTAATGGATACACTCCAGTGCCATCCATTTGATTGGCATCTGCCAGGTAAAAGCAGAGAACAGCAGTATGTCAATATGCATGACACAAAAATAGCGTTATAAACAATTGATCTGCAAAACAGCGTGGTGGGACAGACAGAACTGGCTATGCCAACTATGTTTGACAGACGAGAGTAATGAGAGAAAGATGGAAAACACGGCCAACGGTTTTCTGTCGTGGCCAGTATGTAATCGGGTCCATCAATTTTCTGGAATAAAACATCAAATATAGTTCCCAGCAAGCCGCCTATACGTTTTCCTCTGAATAGCGACAGTCAGTAAGAGCAAGTTACGCGTAGTGGGTGTTGGTCAACACAGAAGCTTCAAATAGTTTGGTTGAGGAATTTTTAGATGGTTATTGAACAACAATTAAAAGGCTGATAACGAGGACACGGAAACAGAGTGTGAGGAGAGCGGGAAATATGTTCAATCGTACAGTTTGAGCTGAAATCCAAACCAAGAGTCTTTCAGTGCGAGTTCTGAAGGTAAAGACTTGCGTAACGATGAGAAATCGAAAGACCACATTTTTTTAAAAACACTCCCCGAGGGAGAAGAAAATAGATATTTCCTCAAAAGTAATGGTTTTGAAATAAAAAGGCCCAGAGGCCTGCTGCCATTGCGCCGAAGGATGTATTTGTTTACTACATTTACAGAGTTCCGAGATCTCCGTTTACCAAAAGTAAATAAATCGCTCCACTAGAGCAGCAAAGAAGCTCAATGACTACACTAAAACTGTCCTTTGTAAAAGGCAAATAAGAACCTATTGTATCTGACTGAGCTTCCAAAACGCATCACTCAACAGATAATACAAGCAGGGAACCCGGTCATCCATTGCAGGCCATTATTTGTTTAACAGACATAATTTAACCGTACTGGTTTAATAATACTTGCAGTACTGCCCCAAATATTACAATTTCTACTTGCTGCATTGCTATTCATAATTCATTTAAAGATTAAACAGGATAATGAAATTGTATGTACATTCAACCCGTTAACCAGTAAACTGTTAAACAGGGTTGACCATTATATATTAGAATTTCCATTCCTGTTTTTTGTCAGTTTGCCACTGCATTAAAAATGTTTGCAATTCACTTGTAATTTAAGTTCATTTTGAAGGTGTTTTACTAAGTCCCTATTGTAAAAATACCCAGTTATATTGGTTTAAATATATTCCACCTGACAATTATATTCTAATTGCTTAAAACAAATACCAATTCTCTAATACAAATGCAATTACTATTCTCATTTTCTATTTTAATTTGAATCAAATTTCCACTGTGTAAAAATATGTCATTATGCTTTTTCTTAATTACATGAATACAAATACAATATTTTCGCTCTTGAAACAGTTTGGTTCTCGGCTCATTTTACCGTCCATGGTCTTGCATAGTACCGTGTTGGGTCACTGCTATAATACGAATGTCAAATGTAGACATAACAATACTTTTAAAAGAAGCTATTTATTGAATATTTTATTATACGTTTGACTCTGTAAATGACTTGGCTTAAAGGGATGAAAAGATGTACCTTTCCTCCATCAGCATTATACTCTTTCTCATTGACATCCAGCAGCCGAGCGAGGCCAAAGTCAGTGATCTTGACGTGGTTGGGAGATTTGACCAGGACATTTCGGGCTGCCAGGTCCCTGTGGACCAGCCGCCGCTCCTCCAGATACATCATCCCCTGCAACGCACGCAGACAAACACACGCAACAATTATCTCACGGTGTGTTCCTTCACATTAAATACACCACAATCTGCAGGCATGAGTGTGCACTGGTAACGCAAAAGCCACACGCATGCCATTTGACATCACCATCGGTCTTCATCATCATCATCATCATCGTTGTGACTTGCATCGTCAAGACCCCATTAGAATTTCTATAATTAATTGTGTCATCTCCATTATCACACACTGTTATTTTTATGGTCTTCATTTTCATTAATTAACTTCCATGTGAAAAAATCCTCAGTATTTCTAAATGCTTGACAGCGCAATATGAGCAGCATCACCCCACAGGCAGGTTTTCAATTTTAAAAAAACAAAACGTATATATAGGAGTGAAAGTATGTTGGAGTAAAGTGATTCATTCAATACATTTGCTGAACAATTGGAGACAAAATCTTTAAACGTCCTCCGTGTCTATCCCATAATTGATTGTGACTGTCTGCCTCAAACAAAGACAATTGTCTGACAATAACACGTGTTTCAAGCAAGTTTCCATTTGATAAAACTGCACAATTCATTTCCACGTGATCTTCAGGGGAGAATATCGCTCCCCCATAAATCCTCTCGGAGCATCAAACACGATCTACAATTGAGACGTCGAACTCTCACACACTTTTAAAAAGACAGATGAATTGGCCAATAATAATCTTTTCTTTGTAAAATGTTAAAATAATTAGTGAAATGTTAATGTATATATTGTTTGGTTACTTAAGCATTTTTATTAGGGGATTTTCTATCAGGGGAAATCAATACTATACAGGAAAAACAAAATCATGCACAACAAATCATGTACCTGGTAGAGACCAGGGAGGAGAAAAGTAAAAAAAAAAGGTTTCAGCGCCAATTTGTCCAGCAGCCTTGATAGAAAAGTTCAGCCTGACATTAAATGTCAATAATGTCCACAAGCTACAAAAAGAACCGTGGTGTAAAAGCTTTTCCGCTGCAGCATCTTATGCCCCACACCAAGTCTACACAACCTATTGTGCGTCGATGCATGAACGTGGACCCGTGGAGAAAGAAAGATGGGACCTGAAGGGAAAGACAGATGAGGGGAAAAAAAACATTCTACTTTCAAATTGGACGAGCAATAACAGAAGCCACTTTGTTTGAAGTGGCAAGAGCACAGCAAAACCTGGCCTTATTTCAAACTATAACAAATTGGATTTAGCTGGAGTGGTTGGTCTGAAAGGAGGAGTGGATGGAGGAGGAGAGAGGAGGACAACCGGGGGGAGGTGGGGTTGAGTGGCGACAGTCTAAGAAGTGAGATTACATTGCTAAGGCCATAATCACACGGCCTCATTTGGCTCCCACCCGGGAGAGAACATGTGGTTTCAGCACCCACCCACACATTTACACACAAACCAACACAAAATGGAGACGTCCAACCAGTGGAGATAGACACATACTTGTGTGTGTGTGTGTGTGTGTGTGTGTGTGTGTGTGTGTGGTGGGGGGGGCATGTAAATAGGTGTGTGTGTGATGGCGAGAGTGAAACAGCGGAATTGAGAAAAGAACATAGATATTGAGCTGGTATAAAATGAAAGTTAGGCAAATTGGGTCGTCACATGCGAGGGCTTGTGTCTTGTGGAATATCTACTCTTTCTCACGGAATGTTTGCGCCCTGAAATACAGATCAATAATTCCTTGTACTCACTAAAGATGTTCACTCATTTGGAGTGAAAATCAGCGTTTATAAGTATTTCATTTACTGTAAAAAAACAATCGGCTCGGTTTTCATGTTTGAAATTGTTAAAATGTATCGTAGGATGCTGTGAAATTGGTTTACTGCCTTTATATTTGTGGTGAGCACATTTGCGGGTCGACACATCCTGAAAAAGTGAGGAATCTTCAATAAAGTTGGGGATTTCTTTGTGCTTTTTAGTTGTAAATCTTGTCTTCTGTTTATCGGATTAAACTGAGCCATCATGCATTCAATCAGAAAGGCAGTTATCGGCAATGGAGAAGGTCACGGAGAAGGTCACGGCCTTCTCTCACTGCACAGCACACAGGCTGATCTTCATTTACTGCTGTTTATGTTTAAGACTTCTATAACTGGCCTCAAGCACATTAAACTCTTTATTGAAGCTGCATACTATAGTTGCCAATTTGAAAATATGTTAAACTGATATTAGATTTTTGAACTTGTAGAAGAAACACTAATGTAGACAAAGAGCATTGTATTTAGCACCAACGCACATTTTTATCACATCTGATTTGAATTGTCCTTCTCTCCAGTATTTTTCCGGCGCTTCTGAGCATGTGTTGTTCAGTGTAAAACAAAGGAAGGGTGGACTTGAAAAGGATGAAGGTTGGGAGTTCATTGCCAACCGTTTCCATCATTAGGGTCCATGTGTGCGTGTCTGTCATGGTTTCTGACAGAGTCTTATTTGTACATAAATCACACTCGGTAATCTCCTCAATTTTCGTGACAATTAAGCAGCGGCGAGGGAGAATGGGTGGCTTGGCAACCCATGAATTCTAATTTGCCAGCACAATGAGATTGAGAGGAGGAGGAGGTGGTGGAAGTGTGCAGACGTGCGTGAGGGAGAAACTTTCTTGTTCTTTTTCTACCCTCGCACATTTTTTTCCCCTCAGAAGTGGACACGACGAAAACAACTCTCTGCCAGTTGGTGATCGCAGCAAGCCTCAATGTATTGTGTTTCAGGTGAGCCTGCCACAAGAGAAAATCCACAGGCCTCAGAAAGACTCAGTTATGATACCAGCTCCAGACAGGTTGTACCGTCCGACCCGTCGGGATCAGGGCTAAACCTGCAAAAAACATTTTACATGAGAAAGGCGTAGAATCTCATTGCTGGGAGCAGACAGCTCTGGTCAAAATGCATGTTTTGCACAGCAACGGGTGTAGACATTACAGATTGAAGAGTTATTCTTAAGTTTAAAATGGCTATGAAGTAAACAGACTCAAACAAAAAAAAAGGGGGAGATAATTAGGCCAGAGGTCGTGCTGCATGTGCTGGGAATGACAGTCCCAGAAAATATTCTGACCTCCCATCATGGTTATTTCTGTCATGTGAGGAGTCAAGAAAACTAGAGTGGGGTTGTCCTCAGGTAAGTCTTGTAAAGACAGATTTGGGGGCAGGTGGCAAAGGGCTGGAGATGACATCAATAGGCGCATAGCGACAAGAGATGGTCCCCACTCTCCATCAATCGGCACTTGCCACCGTTGTTGCGTTGCCGCGCACAGAGGAAGATGTCAACACACAAATCAGCACACACACAGGAATCTATAATCAAGTGATTCATCCTTATTCAAATGTTATTCATGAGGAAGCACTCCTAATGAGATTGAACATCCTACCGAGGTTGTATAAAACCTCTTGTGTGTTATCTTTCTTTAGCTGTGCAATCCGCCTCCTGCGTCGATGCTGGAATGACGTCCCTTACTGTGGATTTGTGCCCATAGTGACATAAGAGGAATTTATTCCTGGATCTTACAGCATGCCAATATATCATGACCAATTCATATTTGTATCCGTTTTACTTTGAACTTCTTTCTCATGCTATACTAAAATTTACTTTATTTTCACTCAAAAGATGATACATTAAACCTCCTTTTCAAGTGCTTCACACCAGACTCAGTACAAAATTGTAATTGCTATGAATGAAGGTAATTTTACTCTGAACACTAAAAATAGCGCATGACTCATCCGTGCTGATTATGCCTTTAGTCAGTAGTAAAGCCTCTTTAGCACATTTAAACCGCGATGCCAGTATTACTGGGGTGGTGGGGGGTGCACAGGACTTTTAGTGACGTTTATTTTGTGTTATCTTACTGTGAACAATGTTTACGGTTTCATTGGAGGTTCGTGACACCAGCGCAGCGTTTGCTTGGCGTAGTGCGTGATTAATGTACGGCATGTGAGAAGGTGAATCACTGTTTATGGGATGAGGCGAAGCAAATCGGACCAATGGGGAAGAGGAACTCTGGAGGAGTGGGGGTCGACAATAACACAACACTGACGGAAGCGGTAGACTTTCATTTCATTTTCCGCTCCCGTGTCAGAATGAATTTAGAAAACGACATTAGGGGGGCGCTTGACTGTGATCAATTTGTCTGTACTCAAACTGTGTTAGCAGTATACGAGGGGGACCCTTGTCTTTATGCATTTATTCTTCTGAATAAATGCTTTCTGCAGAATGCTTTGGGTAGAAAACGGTGTGTTACGATGGAAGCACAGCGCCAATCTTTACTTAAGTCCCTGGTCAAATTATTTCTGCCCTCTGACACTAAAAACAGAACACTGTGAAATTAAATATTTACTACAATTTGCCTTGACCTGCTAAATAGGAAGAACTGTTTAAAGTTTAATCCCAACCTCAAAACCAAGTCGGAACCCTCAAACAGGTGTTTTAGAGAAGGGGAGAAACTGACAAAGAATGCCCATTTGACAGGAGTTCTAAAAATCCACGTAGTCAAAGATATATTTATACACTTTGACACACACACACACACAAACACATTAGCTCGCCCAGACAATTTTCAATTGTGCGTAAAGCATTTATGGATGCCTCGGAGCCAGCAGGCTGGCCTGAATCATCTTGTAGAATGAAGTCTCTCTTCCCTCTCTACTGCTGCTCTTCCATTCAGTATTTATGAAAGGATTACAGAAGCAGTTCAGATGCCATTTGAGGTCAAGTTGTGGTCTGTATTCACTCAGTGACCTATATGTCAGTTTACTGACCTGTGCCTGATGTAAGCAGGGACATATGCTGAAACAATAACTGATGAGATTAACTTGTATTGGCCCTGAAAAAAAGGATTCATTCAACCTTAAAGCTATAAGAAGCGCTTGGTTTTAAGTCCTGAAAAACACAACAATTCATACACAACTAAATAGAGTACAGCACCTCCACATATAAATATCAGGTGTTATACACAACTTGGACTTATCCTGCACTTACAAACTAAGTATTTGAATACAGACTCTGTCAAGCATCAAGGTTGAACAAAATACACTCAAGTGTTTACTGTGAAGTCACATGCTACTTCAAACATAATCACTGTGTGACTCAAACCAAACCAAAAGCATCTAAGGTGCATTATCACACCCAGACAACATGCAACTAGTATAACCTTATTCACTGCCAATTTACCTCAGCCTGTCAATCGCTTTCCTGCTTCCCCTGCAGGGTGCATCTGTGATTGACAGCTCACGTGATGGATCAGACCCCTTCCCCGCTGGATGCTTAGCGACGCCGTGTGTGGCTGCACACGGTTACTACAACAAGCAGCACTGCTGTTGAGCTCTGTCTAGGCTGTCATTTGTTCCACCTTTTTTATTTCCCTCTCCTTGACTTGTGATTTAAAGATAAATATAAAACATAGTGTGTGTGTGTGTGTGTGTGTGTGTGTGTGTGTAAATCTGCTGCTCTTTGTTGCACTTTGGGGATATCTTTGATGTCAGGCATCAGGTTCAATAGCATTTCCTGCTCGAGAACAATTGAACATGATAAATGTTTGGCAGCAAAGGGCTTGAAAAAAAGGCTCTGTGGTCAAAACAGAAGGCCAACTAGGGTGAAAACTCTTCCATATCTCTCTCCTGGTATTACAAGTAACTTCATGACAAAGCTTAGTTTCAATTCAACATTGCAAAGGCTGTTTTACCTGTGACCATTGTTCAGAGGTCATACAAGACAGTGGGGAACAATGCTGCAGGATCCTGGACAACAGAGAACAGATTTGTGATGATGAAATCATGTGTTTAAAAGGTGGTTTTACATCAAGACATTGAAATTCTAGATTGGCGATAGTGAACGATTGTGAAAGAGAAGGGGAGTTGTGGTTTTGCAGAGGAGCTGTCAAGCTGCCATCACTCTAAATGGGATTCAACCTCTTTCCTGTGAGCGTCCAGCGGGGCAAGTTGAGCAGGGAACTACCCCACTTGGCCACGGCTGTGTTGGTTTTTAAGTTAACCACTGTGCAGATATCTAACTCACATTGTCTGATTCCAGGGAAATAATCAAGTCAGAATTGAATCTAGGTTCAGCAAAAGATTGTGGTTAGATAGTTCAAATATATATTTGTATACTTCGACTTGTGTAAGAAATAGGATTTGGGAACATTCCACCAACCACCCATGAATAATCTAAATAACCTCTCTTTTGTGTTTCAGCCAGCCCTTGGTTTAATGACCAAAAACAATACCTCCTAATTAACAAGGGGAAAAAAATCACAGAATAAGTTTAGGAAGGAACAATGTTTTATGTTTGCTTGAATCACACGTTTTAGCTGAAGAAAGGAATGTATATGTAGAGACAGCAAGTACGGTGCGATGTGGTAGGGTCACAGACGCTGGTAGAGAGGCGGTTGCCATCTTTTTCATTTGTTAATCACACATCATACGTTTTTCCCCCGTCACAGGAGCATCCTTTCATAAAATTCTAAGTAAACCCCGCATCAAAAAAAATGCACGCATGCATGTTCATTTTCTTTGTCATCTCCCAAAAAGAAGCAGGATGTGGAGCAGCTGATTCAAAGGCCATAAACAGACAGCAACAAACAGACGGACCATGCGTCCATTTTTGGATTAGTAAATTCCTCTCAGTCTCATTGTTTTCATGGCTATGCAAACATAAATCTACGCATATCAAATCGGTACACTATGTAAACTGTTACCATGTACTTTACATACAACTTCCACACTCTTCAGCTTGACAAGATACTATCATACGGTCAATGTGAAGTAAGAGATGTGCATTACAAAACACATGCTTGTATAATTGGCACAAATTTTCGACTGATGTATTTTCAATTTTAGATAACGCTTGATTTTGCGCTCTATTATAATGACAAAACACTACACAGCTTGGACTTAGTTGAGCGATAAGGCTTGGAGGGTTTACTCAATTAATTGTGTAACGTCCTTGATCTTGCTGTCTCCTTTTCTCCTTCTACATTTTTTTCAATGCTGCAACATGTGCACCGGATGTCTGTTCATACTCCAGTCATGCCATCTGTCCATCTACCCGTCTCTCCGTGTCTCATAGGTATAAGTTGTAGGCCACATTGCAGTGTTGCACTCCTGGTCGTCACTGACCCACATAGAACCTGCTCATGAGGCGACAGCGACCGAACACACGAAAACCAACATCGCCCCGAATGCGAGTTAACAAAATAAACGCATCCAAAATTGTTGCTAAGCAACGGATGGCTGACAGTATTGTAATGTAGATTCAAAACACAGATAGCAGCGAAAAACTAAAGCAACGGACACATAACGGTGTTGCTCATGTGTGACCAAGACTGGTCGATTGAGCCTATCGCTCCACCGGCCACCCTGCCAGCATCCCTCTGCGCCGGGCCCCCGCAGGCCCCTTCGGGTTCAGGTGGTCGATTCACAACACGCCAACAACATGACCTTGTCCTGGAAGGGCCCGTTGAAGCCCAGTGATGAAGGGAACAGGGGCCAATGGGGTGAGGAGGAGTGGTGGTGGAGTGAGACACCAGATGGATATGTTAATGTGCTTGGCAGTGGTGTAATTTGTTGCTATGCCTCTCTGTCTTGCTCTTTCTCTTGCTCGGTCTGACTACGTCTGTCTTGCTCTTATTGCCAATGATGGCACAAAGCAAAAAAACCCATCATACTTAAAGTGTGAAGTGCGGAATATGTGTGAAGGGCGGAAAATGTGAATGGTCAGCCAAAGGGCTTCAGCCACACAGTCCGATTACTGGCGCAGACCCACTTGGTTTACGTCTGTTTCGATTACAGTATCTATTAACTTGTAACAAATGTTAATTTAATTGAAAATGAGTTGGGCCATTTGAAAATTAAATTTTTTTCTTAGATGAAAAAATAAGAAACATATAAAACAGATTCCTTCTTTGTTTTAAGAAATGTGTTAAAATCTCTGTCTAAAATGAGTTTGTTAATTATTATTATTATATCATTTTTTAAGTTTAACAATTTGTGTGCATGGAACGGGAAAATAATTAAAATAAGTGATCAAAGTGTTCCTTATTTGCACGTAATTATTCATGCATTTATTTCATTGATGTCTCTGAATTTGGTCATATGCTTCTGTGTGTGTATTGCAATGTTTGAGGCCTTTGCAAGGTGCTTGCAAAAGCAAACAGTTTTTCAATTTTCAAACATTTTTGCGCAATTGAGCAAGTGAACCAACCTTTTCAAAGAGAGAAGCACTTTAAGCTGTGGTTTTGACCAAAGGAAAATGTGTTTTGATATTTAATTTTCCTTCCTTTCCTGCCAGGTAAACAGGGGACATCCTCATATTCTGTATTTCATGTGTTATAATCTTAATAGCAACACCAGTAGGATGTCTCGCACATTTCTGAGCTTTGTTGAGCGGTATATTGCAATCTCGAGGTGAAAAACCGAAGCGAGTCTGGCTGACCTCACACTGCTTTGCTGACTCTGCGTGAGGTCTCCGTCCCCGCCGTGGCTGCTACTTTTTGTTAAAGCAAAATCTACTGTAACCTGTCAGTAGAACCACAACAACAACAATAACAACCATATCAATTATTGGTCTTATTTTAGGATTAGGCAATGCAGGCTTGTATTTGATACGTTTGAGCCAAACACAGAAACAACAGCGAGAGCCCACCAATTGATCGATTGATTTGAATCTATAACATATATATAACATTCAAATTTCAACGTAGAAAAAGGGGAAATGAGGGAGCGAAAGATCAAATACGTTTATCATGAAGAAAATTGTGAATTGTGTACGACCCTTTTCCTTATGAAACAACTTCAAAGCCTGTTGCATAATCGCCTAAAGTGCATGGTTGTCAATGAAACCCCAAGAGCATTCGTCTTGATTCATGAAACCATTTCTGGAGATGTTCTGCCAGCAGCGGCATGATGTGACGTTCCTTCTGTCCTTAATCACATTGCTACAGCTTGAATGTCTGGCATGCTACAAACAAGGATATGAGTCAGTCGCTGACTAAGGTGGAAGACTGTGTGGAGACGGAAGCTATTTAACATATACGTTTATTCAAAGCCAGACAAGGGACAGTGTCTCTATCTGGTGAGACATCCGCCTGATTGTCTGAGTGTAGGCGTCTCAGTCTGCTGGTGCTTTTTGGTGAGACCTTTTGAGTAAAAATCGATTTCCAGTGTTGCCCATAGGAAGGGCCCAGACTACATTAAAATATGTTCAGAATTAAACTTTGTGGTGGTTCCGTAGGTCAGAGGTCAGGATGAAAGGATAAATTGCGCAAATACATGACTTTCACCCCATGAGATTGTTGTTTGTTTCCCGTGTAAACTAAAAGTCTTTAAGTTAACGAACATTACAAACCTATTCTGTTTTTTTGAATTAACAGAGTAATTCTGAATCCTTAATTCTTGCCTTTAATTGGAAGAACATACTAAAGCAGGAAGTGAACCAGGGTGCTGTCTTTGTAGGGTGACAGAGATATGAGTGAAATGAGTCTTATATGTAAATATGCAGTGTACCACTTTGTGATCAGTATTGAACTGTTTCTGAATGGAAAAGCATGAATTATTGATCCGTGGAAAATAAGCGATCTCAGATTGTTATTGAGCTGGAGCATCAACATCTTTGGTGGAACAGTTCTTACAACAATCATCCTGTATTTTCATATAAAAAGATCAGTTCAGTTAATTTTTTTTGTTAAACTCTTGAATAAAAAAGTGGGCCTTGGCTTTTTTTAAATTTTATTTTCAATATTTTTGGAGTTGTTTCTTTAATAACGGCAACAGACCAGAGTCCACAGCAAGGATTTAAAGTACTTACTTTACCGTTTTCTATCCGTTCTTTACGTTACATATTACGCTACATAGACCGGCCTGTTAGCCTCGTCAACACGGCTTGCAACTTCTCACCATATTAAGAGATGCAATAGCTGCCACTCAGACCATTATACTATCCTCTTTCGGGTCTGGAAGTAATGAACTGTAATAGAGAAATGATAATAATGATGATAATCATAATTAGTGTGATAATAACAGGGCAATCACAGGGTGCTATAATGGAAGGCATTAGCTGGGATCTATGATTGATCTGTTGCGAGGCTGGCAGCTCGACAATAAAGCAGGAGTTCCAGGGAGCAATGTGTGTATATTAAAAGGTGTTTCTTTGTGTCATTTAAAGTCATTTACAAATATACACCAATTGTTGTTGTTGTTGGGCACCAAAAATCTGGTGTTCAAACACAGCCATGGCTCTGTTAATGGGAAATAGACAAAGTGGAACAGGGATAAGTCTGGCATAATCGAACAGCCGTAATGAATGTAATTGGTGACGAATGGTAACTAACATTTTAATAATACACAGCACTTTAGCAAGGGCCAGGAAATGGAAATGGAAAAGGTTAGAAGAATACCAATCAAGCTAGAGACAAAGAGCCATGCCAACATAATCAACATAATCGGTAAATCAGTAGGGGAGAGATCTATTAGCCCGGCTAAGTGAAAGGCAATGACAATCAATACATAGCCCACCTAGTGTCAGCAGTTTTCACAGAGTTTTTAGAAATAAAATTTAAAATATCTAAGAAACTGGACCAATTAAGTAACTGCTTGGCTAAGTACCAGATATAAGAACCACTTTTTTTCCTAAGACCTACCTCTCATTGTGTTACATTCAAAGCAGATTTAGTGCCTCCACATGTCTCCTGCACACTGAGACATCAGCTGACATTCTGCTCCATCACACTGTAAAAACATCGCTGAGGGACCAAACCGTATTTAACCAGAGAGAAAGAGGACGGGGGGGTATAAGGGGTGGAGGGGTGGGGCATCGGGACGCCCTTACCGGCTGTATGAGCAGAGCACAGTGCGGCGGCCATGAGAATGCTCGCACAATGTTCTTACAGACCCTTAACATCCACCAAAAGGCGTGCAATGCCGTCCTTGCAAACATGTAGAACCTTTAACCTGTTCC
This sequence comes from Gasterosteus aculeatus, assembly GCF_964276395.1. Classification (NCBI taxonomy): domain Eukaryota; kingdom Metazoa; phylum Chordata; class Actinopteri; order Perciformes; family Gasterosteidae; genus Gasterosteus; species Gasterosteus aculeatus. The sequence continues at coordinate 13,277,957 of NC_135704.1, read as the reverse complement.
TTCACTCATTCAATAGCGTTGCCATGAGGGTTTTTCGTGGTTCAGTGTCTTGCTCAAGGACCGTTTGAAGAGGAGGGCAGAGGTTCAACCGTACTGAATAATTGGTTGACGACCCACTATTCATCCTAAACCACAGCTTCCACACTAAATTTAAAAAAACATAGAAATTCCCAAAGGTGGGTGAGGTGACACTTTTCTCATGTCTGGATTATTCGATGCTTCTGCTGTTGGTTTACAGACCAGACTTTGAATAAAGAAACGCCGCAGCCAGAGTGAAAGGAAGATAGGATAAATATTAATAGAACTTCTTCGTCCACTCCTCAAGCTCTTGAGTGTATTTCCTTCTGAGCACCTATTTTTCTCTTTCTCTCCTCCCAGACTGTGTTTACTCATTATAAATTACCTTTTTCTCCAAACAGTATCTCTCATATCCAAGAGCTGTACTATATGTGCAAATGTATGCTTGTAATGTGCGGCTCCTATTGGAAACTGTGTGGACTGTTGTCTATGTGCAAAAGAGCTACTTTTCATTGTCTGGGTCTTGTGTGTGTGGCTGCAGGTGCAGGTGAATACGTGCGAAGCCTCGGGGAGTCTGCCAACTGGAAGCCGCTATCAACATCGTAGCGCTTCCTCTGCTCAGCCCGGGATACGATGCCGTGTGCGGGAGCGAGAGTCTGAGCGCGTGAGAGTGTGCGCTGGAGTCCCGTCGGCGAGTTTTAACAAAGACCATATTGTAACGGGAGGATCCTGCCGCGGCCACGATAACAGCTGCAACAATGGCCGACTCTGTGCCCCGATCAGGAAAATTGAGTGAGAAAGCGTTTCTGTAGTTTTGTTCCATTTGCCTCATTGTTCAGGTGAAACCGATGACACTCCAAAACAACCTTGAGCCGTGATAATTCCACAGGGCATCTAGGGAGACTCAGAAAAGGGATCTTTGGTCTGGACACAAATCAGAGGCAAACGTTTGTCTTAAAGACACATTTCAACGCTAGCGAAGTCCCATGGAGGATAGCAGCTCTGTGTTAGCATAAGCCAGTGAGCGGTTTACGGTTATGTTGGTTTTGCATAAAAATGCTCCCTGGATGAGTCAGACGCCATTGGAAATAACAGATGGTGCATGTCCTTGTGCACGATCGTGTATCCTGACCTGCGCTGGAACAGCTACATCACAAGTCCACACCCGTTAACAATTTGATTGCTAATTGCAGTGAACCGGATTGTGGAGAGGTTGAGATCATTAAAGGATTTAATAGCATGCTGGTTGTACTTGACTTTGATTGCTTTTTTTCCCTCATAGTTACCAGCTCTCATTTGGTAAGTTTATTATTAATTAATTGCACTGTAAAAAGCATGAATGCATGACACATACACTAATATGTGGAAACCAATAAGGTCAGATGTCAGCCTGACATCCTGATCCCATATGCTCACACACAAACACACACACACAATTCTCCTAATTGTTTTTAAAATGACTTTTCTTTTGCTTCATGTAACAGTTTTAATGTTCTTATGTGGAGCACTTTGCATCGCCTGTTGTTGCAATACCAACAAACCTGTCTTATAACCATTCCAGAATCAAACACGCACGGCCACACACACACATATACACACACATTTTATTTACATGCACTATTCTAATTAATATCTACACAGATTTACGTTCTCATTGTCACACACTCACACAGGGTTTGAGTCCGTTCCAGATAGGCTAGTGAGCAGGCATCTATGGTGGCAGGCGACTAATTGAAAGTGAAAAGGGTCCAAGCTGTCGCAGCATTGGCCCTCCGCCTGCACGGCGAAGAGAGGACCCGTCATATACTAGGATTACCAGCAGCAGCCCAAAAGCACACTATTAAAACTGTGTCTGCAAACTACCAACATAGAGGTGCATTTTCAAAATATAATAATTGACTTGTATTATGACAGCATACACATATAAAGGGATCCTCTATAACAATCAATGATGTCACAAAAGTGGGCTTGTCAATCCGCAGAGCAGTTGGATTTGAAAGTTTCTAATAAGATTACTGAAAATTGCTTAAAACTGGCCCAGCAGAGCATACATAATCATTTTATATATAAGACAAACCTCCTGGGAGAACAGAAGCCATATGTTTTAAAAGTAGTATAGTATCTGGATTGAGCAGCTTGTGTTACTTGGATTTGTATTAACTCAAGCAAGTCAGGGAAAGAATTGATGTGAGGTAGCACTTCAGGCCAATTGTAATGCTGTATTTACCACAAATGTTTGTTCTTCTATATTCATGAACTGCAATGCAAAAACGGCTGCAAAAATCTACTTAATGCAGAAAAGGAGTCTGAACAAGGTGCTCAAATGGAGCCTGGTTCTTAAACTCATGATTACAATGATACCCTGAATAATCAATAACAATTACGACAGTCTAAAACAGTTTGTTGTTTTTATAGTGTACAAACCATTCTTCAACGCTTCGACAAGTTTCTTGGATGGAACCCACTTTTTTAAATGTAATTTCAAATGACTGGCTGGAAGGGAGCCCACTTTTACACCCTCTATGCTACCAGTGATAGCAAAAAAACAGTTGGGCTTAACACGCACACATGAATACAGAGTATCACATCACTGTTTGCAGAGCTGTTGCATATCTATTTCCTTTGGGAAATAAGTATAAAATCGAGAGGGTAAATGCTTTCTGTAATGAGTAACGAGGGAAGGAAAACTCAGGCAAGGGCTCGACATCAAGCAGCGCATAATGACTCATATCTTCAACACGGTGTTTGTTCTGTGTGTGTATGTGAGAAAAGGCAAGTTCAATTGTGTTTTGAAACTGTCAGAAAAGGGTGAGAAGAAAGTGAAGTAAATGGTAAAAAAAAAGACTTAATACTTGGAACATCACATCTGTGTTGGTGTGATGGCGTTTCTGTCTCTTTTTGGGTATCACAAAATAAAACGTGTATGAATAATCAAACTCATTTACATGGATTGTCTTTGTTAATGTTTGCGTTTGCCAGATTTGGATATACAGCTGCAGTCATGTGCCTGTGTGCGCGCATCTGTCAGTCACTTACTGGTGTACACGTGTCTCCCTGAGCTGCATGTGTCATCCATTGTGTGGGCTGCCGGCAGTCGTCCATTTCCCCCACTGCTGTATCTAGCCTCATCCGTCTAGGCTCACGCAGTTAAAACTGCGTCACTGTTATATGTGTGCGAGTCAGAGAAGGTTGCAAAACAGAGAAAGAGAGAGAGAGAGATAACTTGTTCCTCTTGGCTTGTCTGCTTGTGCGTTTGACAGACCAAACAGTCTTTGGGTGTCCTTCTCTTCTATTCAAATTTTTTATGATAAAAAAACCTCACAAGTCCATCTTTCTATCAGCTCATTTTCCACTGCTTATCACGGTCCGGGTCATGGCGGCAGCGGCCTGAACAAGGCCAGATGTCGCTCTGCCTACTGTTAAGTTCTCTGAGTCGATCCCTATCAGATAGCTTAACCACCTCAACTTACTTGTATTCCCTCAAAACAGCAGCAATTCTAAGCCAACAGGCCCCTCACTGGACGTCAATGCTCTTTTCCAATCAGGTAACTGTGTTTTCCCACTTAAAATTTGCAAGAACTATCCGGCCCATAAGGATCTCGCTTCCTGAAATGCGTTTGAAATATTGTATGTGACTGTCAGTAAAGATCCCCCCCATCAGAAGCAGCAAACAGCTGTCCGCGTGCTTTGTGTGGCCACTGAGGACATACCCAAGAAACCCCTGGCAGGACGGCTGCCCGATAGAGTGAGTCCCCTTTAGGCGGGCAGGGAGTACAGCTGCTTGGTGGGTAACCTACAGAAGGTCAGGATCACTGCGGTTGTGTTGATGTCACGTCGCAGCGTGGCAGGTATTCATCTGGCTCCGCCCAGTGTGCCCATAATGCCCAGTGAGTAAGAACGAGATTATGATATCATAAACCTAGTTTTATAGCTCTCCACACCCTCCTCTCTGCTGCTGGAGAGGGTGTCGGATGTAGGACGTGTGCTGCCTTGAGGTCATGCGGTAACTTTGGGCTTTGCACTTATTCAAGTAGAATGTCCTGATTGGCCGGCTATGCGTGTGCAATTTTCAATAAGCGAACGTGTCCTCGTGATTAGAGCAACATATTACCATTATATCAAAAGCCCAATATGTTAAGACTGTCTTTCCTTGTATTAATTAGCATTTATTGTAGATGAAATAATTATGCTTAAATACCACTTACATAAACAATAAGTACAATATAAAAATTCGGGAATTACTGAACCATCCCCCACTTCCATGAGAATTGCAACCGGTGCAAAAAGCAGCTCACAAATCAAACATGGCTTTCAGGCTCTGGGGAACGGAAGCATTCTAATTGCTAACATTGGATCGTACACTTATTTTTGCAGTCAAGAGACGATCACAAAAAAAGATCCAGAATAAATTGGTTTGAAAGAGGGACAGCTAGAGAGAGAGAGAGAGGGGGGAGGATAGTAGATAGGCGGGCACTTGTTGACATTACTACGGGGAGCATCAAAGGTGCGACGCCTGTGATCGCCTGCTATCTGCCAGTGCTGGTTGTAATCAAACATTCGGAATCAGGTTTAAGTCTTTTGTACAAAGAAGACAAGTGTGGGAGAATAGAGGGGAAGGAGACTTTGTAAACAAGTTGATTGGCGGTCACGACAATTTGAGTGATCTGCAAAACCATTTTGGTTAAAAGATCAATAGAAAAACGAGAATGTTTTGCATTTTTGATTCCTATCGCTTTAATGGTTTAAACAGCAACACAGTAAACACTTTGAATGTTTGAGATAAGAAAGGTTCATTTTTAAACAAAAGCATCCCTAGTATCAAGGGAAATGTCTCCTAAATCATCCTTCATTGATTGACAAAAGAAATTGTATAATGTATTGAAGTAATTACAATTCAAGGACAGACCTTAGTTGCCTCCCGGAATAATTGTTGTACATATTTAATATAGTGATAATAATATCTGTACACAAAAAATATTGTTATAGGGAAAGACAGAGAAAAACAAAAATAATACACATGCAAAGTACAAACAGAGAGACAGTAGAGGTAGACAGTAGAGAAGAAAAGACATGGGAGTGCACTGGGCTTTTCATTGGAACCCTGGGGATTGTATGATGAGTTGGAGAGAGGCATGTTTGCCTAGTCTGGTTTACACAGAGAAATAACCCTGTGATACACAGCTTGGGCCCTCTCACACACACACACACACACACACACACACACACACACACACACACACACACACACACACACACACACACACACACACACACACACACACACACACACAACTACAGCACCTGTCTTGGAGGATATCCAAAGCATGTTGGGGAGAGGAGTAGGAAAGTTTTGCTCTTCGCTGTAAAAAGTGATTGAATGAGGTATCCCCGCCATGCAACTGGGGTTGTTTAAACAGTGGTGTTGGATTTATGGTTATGATGCATCATTCTGTAACAAGTTTGACAGGTAGTGAGAGACAACGTGCTCCTTCAAAGGACGAATAGGTTGCGCTTACATTAAATAATTAACAAGAATATGAATTGCGATGGCAACCGTCGCTGTTATCTACAACTCGTGCAAATGCTGCTAATTATATGACTTCCCTTGTATGGCATCTATTCTCTATTGTCTCTTCTAACTAGTTCAAAATAATTTGATGTATTATTACAGGATGCCTTACAGCCACAATCCCATTTCCATGGCATGAAGTGTATAACAGCAATAACTGGCAGGTGACGCCACATTAACTGTGTTGAACTGCAGATTAAATTGACTCTGTGACCTATTTCTCTGTTCTGTTTGAAAAAACTGTCATCCATTTTTATGATAATCTGCTTTTTTCAATTTGTTTGTTCCAACAAGAAATGTAAATCAATCAATTAAATACATGTATTCATGTAATTATATAATCTGCCATCTTTTTGTGACTATTGTTGTTAGAGTGATAACAGAGACTTTATGTATAGTCGCGTCAAGAAAATTGAAAGTGGTAACACCAACTGAGAGAAACGTACCAAGCTTTCAAATGAATATCCCTTCCTCTGAAATAGTTGTAGTCAAATGTGTGTCTAGATCTGATTTGATGATTGTATATCCTACCACTGTCATATGTAACCATAGATCACTTATTAAGTTGAAGTTGTGGCTCTAAAGTCAAACATATGAAATCGTAGCAACACTACTCTGTAAATATAAACAAGAAGACCAGAGTGGCTGAACTGAGAAGAAACCTAAAAAGTAACCACACATGATGAGCGATGCGAAAAAATTAAATAAAAATCAGACCCAGGGAAGAGAAAAAGAATAACACTGTGCGGCATCAGAGCCCTGGATGCGTGGTGGCTCTAATGAATCTGCTCATTAGTACGACTCTTGTGGCAGATCACCGCATGAATAATCTATGGCTGTGATGGCGGCCATGACAGAGTGGGAGGACCACAGGGATGTTGCTTCAGAAAGAGGAGCCCTGTCACTTGCAAGCGACCCCGCATAAGAGGATGTATACATCCGTGATAATGATAATGAAACCATCAAATTTTTCACTATTCAGATAAATTCATTTAAGAAAACTCTATGTGGAAATCCTATTTCATCTCTTTGGCAGTATTCAAATAAACGCATTGTGCAAGACATTTTCGTTTTCTGTAAATATGAACCCATATGTGGGCACTTTATTAAACCTTGCCCCTGATGGCTATTTGAGGCCCCAGGAGCTTGAGCCAATTATTGAACGCATTAAACAATACCCGCTTGAGAGACAGAATAGCAATGTTGAATAACACAACCTCATATCTACCCTTCATGAATTATACATCCCACCGTGTTGACAACTGTTCACAGCGGGCATATATTTATTCATGTGTAAATAGATGATCTACATCCTTTTTCCACAAAGCAATTTGTGTGATTAATTCCATACTATGAAAATGTTTGTGTTACACAGCGTGGGAATTTTGTCAGCACGGCAATAATTAATGCATGATGTGATCGCTTTTGGTGTATGAAGAAAACACTTTGTGTGGTCTGATCATTACTGTAATGTAACGTTTAATTGATGCTTTTATATTCTCCCATAGAAGCTCGCTACAGTAGAACCTCCCTCTGAATAAAACAAACAAGGCGACAGACATATTTGTCCAAGATATGCTCCGTCATTTTCACGCTGCTTTTTAACCAATTACTTTGATTTCTGCGCATAGGAATTTCACCAGCAATTTGTCAAATGCATCATGTTTGCGAGATGATGGTGAAATTTTGGGCGGAGAACAGGAGATCTGTTATTGAAAAGGTGTATTTGTCCCCTATGTATACTGTATATAATATAGGGGACAAAGGTGAATGAGGTGTATATAGATATGAATACATACATTTATATAGCCATTATACTGTATAGCCATTTATGGGATAACAAATTAAAATGCACTCAACACCACCAAAATCAAGCTTGGTCTTTAATTATTCACCTCAGTTCTACAGAGAGGCTAGAGTAATCATCGTGGACACTACCACATATAAGCAGACATCTTCCTTTAACCCCAGAAGCAATGGAGTGACTCACAATAGGGCTCATGGATAGTTCAGTGGTTGTGTGTGTGTGTGTGTGTGTGTGTGTGTACATGTTACCAGAGCAAACGCAAATACATTTACAGTAAGAATTCAAAATGCGATGAGGGATTTAAGTGAATATAGTGAGTAAGTGCAGAACATACAGTCTGCAGTAAAGATCCACTGAGAGTTCAACGTCCCATCAACAATCCAAATCATCATGTGTGACTCACATATTTCATCCAGTAAAGGATACAAAAAAAGCAGCAAGTAGTGAATACAATCCACTAATTAAAAATGCTCAAAACAAGTCTTTACCTCTCAGCCAGTGCACCAGGTTGCCATAAACCTGACCCAGCAATCAGCCAATCACCAGAGCAATCAACCATACAGCGACTAAGACAACTGTACAAAGTTTTCAAATCTTACCTTAGCAATCTGGACACACCAGTTGAGCAACAGCTGGGATCCGATGTTGTCCTTGTGCTCGAGGACGTAGTCGAGCAGGCACCCGTGAGGCATCAGCTGCGTGACCAGCTGGATGGTGGGACTCAGGCAGACGCCCAGCAGGCGGACCAGGTGAGGGTGCTCCACGCTGGCCATGATCAGGGCCTCCTGAATGAGACAGAGTTACACTCACCCTGGAAATCTGTTGCAGACGCGGGCACCACCTGGCTAGTCCTTGTTTGTTTGTGAAGCCCAATGACGGTGAGTTTATTATGTTTACAAGTACAAACTGAACTGTCGGACCATATGATCCCTTATTCTCTTTAAGGCTGAAGTTTCTGGAGGCGAGCGGCGAGGTTCCTGAAGAAACAGCCTATTTTTATTCATGACCTCAACATCAAAGTGACTCACTGCTTCACAAGGCGGTCAGCGTGCTTTGGAGTGACTAAAAATGAAGCAACTACACAAAGGTGGGATTCCTGTAGATTATGTGTCCTGCTTAGTTCTGAACCGGTGATATTAGAAAAAATGCTTCCATACAGTAAAAAGGGTCCATTTGAAGACGTTGCTCCAGTACATTATTGATAGAGCTTTGAACTTGCCTGCAGTGTCAACATCTTTATGTGCTGCATTTTTAGAATAAGAAAACATATTATTATTATTTCTCAAGAATATGATCGTGGTATCATACAAACATATGCAACCTCATGCAAATGATACATACTTCAAGCTTGCACAATATATATGTGTCTATACTATGTATTCCGCGTAACAATAAATAATACGTTATATTACATAAATGCACTGCGAAAGAGATACAACCACAACATATAACAAAAACAAATTACACCATAATTGAGGACATTTTACGGTTTCTGTTATTGTCTTTGAATTAAAAATGAGTGCCTCAAGACTTAAAGTAAAAAAGCCAATTTGCTTTAAAAAAACTAAATTGTGAGATTCATTTATTTTGAGTAAAGACGTCATAACTACTCAAATGTAATGTAGAATGTATATTCATGTGAATTGAACCCATTAAATACTTTGAGGAAATATTAAAATACTTGTGTGTCATGTATTTCAACTTATGTTTAAGTGGACCAAAACATAAACAACATAAAAATCTCAAGAAGATTATTTTCTTTTCATACAGAAACAGTTGTTTAGTCCTTTTGCCCTTTATTTAAAGAATAAAGTCCTTGTAGCTTTTACTATGACAAGTGCTTTACAAATCTGATTTGTAACAAAGTTTATGAATAAATTGTTTGCAATAATGTCCAGTTTAATACTCATACAGAACTAACTTTGAGCAAAATATTAATGAAATGAGATATAGGAGAGATAATGTCATATAGGAGGGAAAGCCCGGTTACAGATACCGTATCTCTGTAAACACGCCGTAGCCCTCCACTGGACTCTCTAGATAATCTCATCCCCTCTCCTCCAATCATGGGCAAACCGAAATACAGTCACAGCGCAACTTATTAAGACCATCAGCATGAACCGGAGTGGGGGGGTGGGGGAACCTTGCCATGGTGAAGTGTTACTCTGTCTCTGCGAAGCTTTTCCCTTCCACACTCGGTAACTTCTGCACTGTCTGTCTGCTCCGAGCAGGACCCTCATCTGGGTCATTAGCGCCTCTGATCTCCGCTCGACGCATCACCGCGACCACGCTGAGGGCAACGTATTTCAGTCTGAGCGACTTAATTGGCCAGAGAAGCTCTCATTGGGCGTCTTGGTGATTTAAAGCATTGGGAGGAGTGTTACCCGTAGAGCCCAGTAGAGGTCGGAGCCTGTGTGATGTAGAACGGCCTTACTGAATAAAATACACAAGGACAGACGAGGGATTCTCCTTTTAAATCAAGCCTTGAGCAGGATTTTGTCTTCTCTTACCTTGCATGTCTGCCTTTAGCAGCTATTGTGATTGCACACATTTAGTTGTGTGCCTGTAAACATGTACACGAATGAAAATCTTGCTGACCACCCTGCACTCTTTAGACACTGGCAGAAGGAGACTGGGGGTGAGAACCTGGCCATGGGTAATGGTGGGCACACAGTCAGACAATTCATAGTAATATAACGCATGTTTAGCCAGTAAATGCATATTTAGAGATTAAATCTCTTTGTTATAGCGTAAAGCCCCACATCGTGTCGTTACTGATAACCGCTTCTCTGATTTGTCAGACAAGCCCTCAAAATACAGAGAGCATTAAATTATGAATGGAGGCTATTTCATCTACATTGCATCATCACAGGATGATCATTTTCTTTTTCTTTCAATTTTCCTTTTGAAACGAGCCGTGATGTGAATATTTTATAAATAGGGCCTTTTGCACAGGGTCCGGTGCCTGCGGCATGGTGTGTGTTTGTGTGTGTGTGTGTGTGTGTGGGGGGGGGGTTCTCCTCTGGTGTCAGTGGAGTCTGAACTTTGTTCAATTGGCTCCATTCCATCAATAGTGGGCTTTATACATTACTGAGTAGTGTTTTTAATGCGTCTATGCACCAAGGCAGCAGTTCCCTGTCATGTATTTGTTGGATCTGACGTACTGACCCGACCAAATATGGCTCCCGTTAATATCAATACATTTTATACAATACTAAGTTAAACTGTAGGAAAACAAGAAGAAGCTTTCTTGACTGTGGAGTTGTTGAAGATACTCACGTCCATGAACTCAACGTTAGCCTTTGGTCCCGTGGCCTCATTTAGGATTTTAACAGCTACAGGAATCTTGACGGATTCACCCTCAGGGATCCAAATGCCCTAATGAAACACAAACAGACGATGAGTCGTTGTACTGGATGCCAAGTCAACAAGAGCAAACTCGCTAACATATTGTCAAGCAAAACATATTAAAGATTCGACCATGAATCTCATTTAATAAATAATGGATTTTTCACATTGAAGGCGTCAGCTGTCTTAATCACCATCTTCCATATCCTCCCTGCTATGAAATGTTCTGCATGCTGCATGATTATATGTGATTTCGCCCTTCAAAAAAAACAGGCAAATCTATTTAATCATTTTGAAGTATCCAATTTCAGGTGGTATTAAAGTGAATAAGCAGCTGCCAAAGTGGCCAAAGCTTAACAGAGGGGAGAAATAAAGTGCCTCTCAACTTTTTTTTAAACTGTGTTCCACCATTTGTTCTGACCTGATTTGACAACATATCCCCAGTGACAGAAGGTCCGACACCTCTGATCACGGAGTTAAAACACCTGCCCTCACGTCACCTGGTAAATGGGTGAGTGTAAGAGTCTGTAAAATGGTGAAGATGTAGATGGGACAGCACGTAAAAAAAACATTGATTTATAATAATAATAATAATAATAATAATACATGAATACTTGTTTACTGCCTGGTTTGACCATCTTCTCTGCATAAGTGGTAATTTATGAAGATCTTATTGGTTTGGGTCAAAACAGCTTAAATGACTACATAAAATATAGTGTTACATCTTTAATCCTTCATTTCTCTGTGTAAATAGAAAAGAGGCAAACATCGTGCCTTCCTCCTTGTTGAGCTTTCTGTATATCTCCATGCTTTCACGCTTGACTTGTGGGTAATTCCTTTGGGCAAAGTCAGCATCTAATGCTGACTTATGGAAAGGGCTCAAGTGCTTTCTCCCAGAAAGCCTCCGAAGACTGAACAATTTGAGAGAAGCTACACCCAAACCCTCGCAGACTTTGTGGGAGCGCGCCTTAAAGTCGGCGAGTCTTTACCCGTAAAGATGTTTGTCACTTCTATTCCAATCAGGGATAAATATTCAGTTTGTATCAATAAAAAATGAATTGTCCATTGTAAAGCAGATTGCGCTGGCGCTCATTGTGATGTTAAAGGACAATAAGCTGCTGTTGGCAGGATATGCTGCTGACAGGAAATATCTCAAAATGAACCCAATGTCCCCCAAGAGGATCCAGAGGAGGAACATCCAAGTAGCTCTCTGAAGGCCACGCGAGGAAACCTGGTGCTCTCTCCACGATGGACAATATACTGTAATATGCGTAGAGATGCCCGGAGATTCCCCAAGGAAAGGTGCAAGATATTGATTTGAAATGATTGTATTTGATTTCTGGGACCTTTGAATTTATGCATCTACAAAAAGACCAATGATGACTTCAGTTTAAGACTCTGTCCTTTTTTCAGCTGTGTCTTTCTCTACGTCTCCCCAACTCATCATCAGACTGGTGGTGACCTCGGATACCTCCTGTAACCCTGGGGGTCTCAGTGTCTGCTGTTTACTTATTCTTTTCATCGCACTCCTCCACCCTACCGTCTCATTTCCTGCCATTAACGATTCTGCAGTTCGTCTCTCCTGTCCCTCTTTTTCTTTTAAGGAGTCGCTTCATGATCTCAACTCGAGCATTTGTTCACGTACAACCTGAAAACGCACGCAAACTCTAACTTGTGAATTTACCTTGTAAACAGTCCCGAAGGCCCCAGACCCGAGAATCTTGACCCTTTTGAGTTCTGTCTCTTTCAGAATACGAAGCTGGGCTTGATTGGGTGCAGTTCCACTTGGTGTTAAAGGTTCCACCAGCTAAAACACATCCAGTAAAACAGAACATGTTACATTTTCGAAAAACCTAATATTACTTACACTTCTAAGCAATTATATGTGATTTTGCTTAAGGACGATCATAGAATCACAAAACACGTCAAATAATGTTCATGTCTAGGTACATTTTTGCTACCATTCAAAAACATACCTAATCCTCAAAATCAGTTGCAAAAAGGCATTTTCCTGGAAAGTTTTTATTAAGAATGTTTTTTATGGAGCTACTCACATCTTCAAACAAGGATTATTTCCTAAAGTAATAAAACATTTCAACAATTTACTGTATCTAATCCAAACCATTCATCTTATCAGGCAAATCACCTTCTCTGCCTACTGCCCAGTACTTCAGGTGATAGGAGGGTTACAATTACATTGTTATTGCAACAAGACACATGCAGTTCAATTATCATTTCAATATCATAAGTGAGAGATTTAATACGTGAACTGTAGAGGGATATGGAGGAAGGTGGATGAAGAGGGAGAAAAAGAGGTGGGTGAGGTGGATAATTGTGGAGCCTGACGCCTTTGTTGTCTCATTACTCCTCAAGTGGAGGAACGGACTGATTTAACAGCAAGTGAGGGAGAAAGATTATATGAGAGGGAGGGAGGGAGGAAGGGCGGGCAGGAGGAAGAAGTGGCACGGGGAGGAAATGTGGCAGAAACAAAAACAACAAGACAGCGATGGAGAAGCGGGTGGCTGAATTAGTCAGAGGATGCAAAAGCATAAGAGAGGGAGCAATATAAAAAGAATTAGGAGAAGAGTGGAAGATTAGAAAGGGAGGGAGGGCAATGATGGGGAAACTGAGCAAGAGTGTAAATCAGCTTGGCGGTGGTTGGCAACTTATGTCCCCCTGGCTCATGGTTACCATTTGATTAAAAACAATAGCCATTCTTCATTTAAATGGAATAACAAATCAGCTTCTGCGGGGTGGAAACAAGAAAGGCGGGGGCCACGCAAGCGTGTACAAATACACACAACACAACACAGATGTCTCAGGAATGATCCACACACACAGTACGGTTACTCCACACAGCTGGGAGCTGTTCAGCATTACAGGAGCGGAGGACGTGGAGGCAGTGTAGAGCTCATCGGCTCTGGGATTTATCCATACTTTGTTTTTGCTCTTCTCTCACGAAAGATCAATTCATTTCATCAACCGTGCTGGAGAACCAAAAATATCCCGAGAACGCAACAATCACATTAATGTCATACGAGTTATAGCGTCACTATCATGTTTGGATTGTCTCATTCATGATTAAAAAAAATTATTCTCTTTTAGTTATTATACAATTCCTTCTGAATTAAAATGCACCACTTTTGCATGCTGTGTGTAAAATACTCGCCGTTAACTAAAATATGTGAAGAAAGACATTGATCAAGAAACAGTGCAAGTATCACTCTCTGCATAGATGAGAGAACTGCAGGTATGATAATAAGCCATATCTGTGCTATTTTGTCATTACAGAAGCTATTGACAAAGCCACTTAAAGGATACTTGTGGGGGGAGAAAGCGCTGAAACCACAGCGTACTCTCAAAATGAACGCACAAGTGTATTAGATGATGTGCTCTTCTTGCTCTAACACAAAGGGAGAGTGCCTTTTCCGCTTCTAATGGTATGGTCTCATACCTCTTCCAAACAGAAGTGTCCTTTCCAAAACACTATGGGAGAGGAAACACCTGAGCCTACGATTATCTGACCACCTCAGCAGTCACCGTCTGTAGACGTGAAGTCTCTCTTATCTCCGTCTTTCTCTAATTGCATACAACATGTTCCCACTGTGCACACTGTGTGTGTGTGTGTGTGTGTGTGTGTGTGTGTGTGTGCTATGCATGCATGCGCGCGCGCACGCACGCACGCACGCACACAGCGAGATTACACACAGATTTGTAAAAATTGAGACAAACGTCCTCAAGCAGTGTTTTGACTCCCAAATTAATGGCAACTGTGTCATGTGAGGACCTTTGTCAAATCGGTTCAAATATATTCCTGGTACCTCTTAATCCTCAACCACTACTTTTATGTTTGTTCTCGAGTTTAAATCCTAAGCGATGGAAAAGTCAGCCAAAAACACACATGTAAGTCAAGTCACTACTTCCCACCAATCAGTAATCAGGAAACATTTATTGCCATAATATGTCAGACATACAAGGAATTTGACGGTTGGTACAGACAGTACGACAATGGACGACAAGACAACAGTGCACGAGGAATGAAATAAAAAATAATGTCCTTGATCCACAGTCTTTCACAGTCCTCCGACGACATTTTTCAATGGTACACACATCAGCTCGACGTTCCATTGCTCACCTCAGTCTCCAGGAAGCGACGCAGGGCTCTTTTCTTCTTGATGTTCTTCCGGCGCACAGACACCGCTACGCTTAACGCCATGATCACCACCAGAAAGAGGCCGCCGATCACTCCCGCTGCGATCAGAGGGGTTCTGAGGATAAGAATTCGGAGGAGGAAAAAGAAGGAAGGAGGCAAATTAGAAGATCACGAAGAGGCAGACGAGCAGGCAGGCAATGGCAAAGCACGAGGCATTACCTCCAGGGGGTCGGCGTCAGAGATGATCAGGACAAAAAGACGGAAGTGGGCTTCAACAAACACATCGAACATGTCTCGGAGTATATGCTTATGTGGGCGGTCCTTTGAAAACCTTTTTCACCTCCGGTTTGGAATTATTTTTCTCATAAGCTCTATCTGGTAAGAAACGTCCCTCTGCGCACTCGCCTGAAAATCAACGCTGTGATCAGAAACATGGAAGAGAACCATCAAAGTGAATTCTCACCACCACACGGAGGCTGTCATTTGAAATCAAGCCTCTTGATAGTTTCCCTGTTATGCTCTTCACACTGTCTAGAGTATTTGCGGGAAAATGAGCAGATGGAGTTGGCTTTGCAGTACCCAACTCCCGCTAGGTTTTTTGCTTTAATCAAAGAACTTAATTTGATCAAGGCATGCTGAGACTCCATCCTTAATCAAAGGAAAAACACTGTTGGTCAGGACTGTATTACACAGACTGCAAGAATACACCAAGATCACGTGTCCGTCGCACCTGGAGCGCATTGACAAAGTTATTTTTAAATGTGCAATGTATGGAAAAATCTGATATAACATATAACTACGGCATATTTTATATAATGCTTCTCAGCTCTGTAACTGAGTTAATTGAGAGGATTGATACGACTCTAATATCAGTTCATTAAATACGAAGCTAGAGAAGATGTAAGGCTAAGTATAACAGGATAACACAGTTAAGCAGCTTTTCAGCTTCTCTAAAGCTTAAAATTGAACAGGTTCCTTACTTTGTTTCATCCGTCTGAAGTAGTGGGCTTTAGATTCGCTGCTACAGTCGGTTCTTTGAACAACGCCAGCGTTGCTGCATTCACCCGTTTCCAGTTTTAGGATCAGCTAAGCAATCTGTCTGCTGATTGCAGCTTTGTAACCAAAATAAAAGCCAATACTACAAACTTTGCGCATGTGTTTGTATCTATGCCGCACGCGTTGATAAAAGTCCATCGATAATCAATCAACATGAAAGGTCAGTGGCGATTCGACCAAACGCGTTCATGCACAAGGAGCCAATCGGGGAGCACAGAGGTATCAGGCAACAGGCAGCTCTGATTGTCTTGATTCAAATTGGAAAGATGGGACCATGTTAGACGGGGGAAACATTTCATCAAACTGAATATTACATGAGTAGGTGACGCAAAGGGATTAATCCGGCTTAATCAGATATGCGCACAATCTCCACACAAAGTGTACGTCAAAGGTGGCATGATGGCCTTTGAAGGCTTAGCTTAATCATGTAATTCTGATGAGATATTTTAGTTGTGTTGGAAAGTCAGTATCTCCGACAGGTAAGCGATCTACCTCAAGACGCATGACACCTCAGAACAGGAAACCAAGAGTGAGGTTTTCTGGGCATCCAGTGCTTTAGTATCAGGTATCAGTAGCTACAGAAATAAGAACAAGCTGTTTCAACCTTCATATTGTTGTTGCCCCAAAGACTATTTTGAGAAGTTTGATCTTTAGCAGATCTCTGGAAAGTGAGAATGTTTTTCTCTAAAGATGTTACTTATGCATTTATTTCCTCAGTAAAAGGTTGCAAAACGGCTGATTATTGATCTGTACTAAATAGTTCCACGTTTGTATTTAACTGAATGGAGCTTTAATCTGAAGCTACACCGCAAGACAGTGCGTTTCGTATGTGTGGTCTGAGTAATTTCAGTAATTTCTTATCTGTTGGCTGCTCATCCTTCCTGTAAATCTTGTTTTTTTCCTTTTTAAAATATTATACCCAAAACACCATCCAAGAATTCCCAGAGCCACTCGATACCAAACTGTTTCTCTTATGCAATCTTGAATCCATTTGTTGTAAACTGCCTTTGTTTCCTCACCCCCTCGGAAGCCTTAGAACAAAAGCTAAACCCCTTTCAATTTATCAAGAACCAGGCAAAGTGCTTGTGCGTGCACAAACACAAACACTCTCAAACACACACACGAACACATTGAAATATGCACACACACAGAGGCATTAAGGACACTCTGGGATTTTGGACCTTGCAGCGAGCCATTAATCAGAGACGTTGCTCTCTGTGATTCTTCGGGTACGTGTCTGCTACAGTAAAAGTGTGTTTTTCGTATGAAAGGCGACACACGGAAATTAATGTCGTACCTGTCCATCCAGCCAATGCAGTCCTGCAGTCTTGGTCCAATGCACCTGTGTAAACAAGCATGGGACAAGCGAAGAAATGTAGACATTTATAGTTTGTCAGATCTGAAAATGATGAGACAGGAGCAATGCCGCATCGCTGTATTGAGCAAAGCAATACGGTGATGATTAGTGAAAAAACAAATATATATTTATATATATATATATGTATCCAAAATGTAATATCAGTTTATTACATTTTCGATGGGAGAATTTACCCTCACTGGCCTTTTTTTCCACTTTGCCAGCTTAATAAAGCAACCCATGTCATGTGACATACAGACTTTAGTGAGAATGGTCACAGATGTTGGCTTGAATCCTTTTTATCTATAGCCGTCCTGTGTTATAGCTCACAACTTTAGTAACATACACAGATATGGGATTAATCAGTCCATAATAAGATTCACATTTGTATTATTCATTTTGTACAAGGAAACTCATTTTATGTTGCACATTTCAGAGAAGTATAATACTATATATAATCCATTTTTGAGTAAATGGTTCTTTTACTGTCACTCTGAGCGCATTGCAAATGAAAAGGTACTGTAATACGATGTAAATGTGTCCGTCCATCATTTTCAAAGTAACTCCATTCAAGGATGGCATTTGTTGTGTTGGTCGGATTTCTGATCACACAAGCTCCCTTTAGCCAGGATACGGCTTTTGTTACCCGAGTCCGTCTCTTTCCCCCTTTGTCTAGCTGTCTCCCTTTCCTCTCGGCACCCAGCTTGTTTATTTGAGCGGCGGATCTGCTCACGGAGCTGTACCTTTGACAAAGTGTCATCCCGCTGTTTTCCATTCACGACCGGATTGCTATGCTCAAGCAAGATGGAGGCTGTCACTCAGGAGAGAGTAGAAATAACACACAAGGACGCGACATCAACTCCATGTGGAGCTCAATATAAAATGATGTCTTACCATTTCTTGTTGAATATAAGCGAGCAGTGGCTAGTGAGCTTGTTATAAGTGACTTTGATGACTCCTAACTTTCATTCATTGTCTCCTCAGCATCATTTTCTGCCTTGCCTCTGTATTAATCTCTCATACAATCTATAAGTTGTTGAATCGTTATAACCTATCGGCGCGCGTGGATAGGGCAAGGGAATATTTCTGATTATGCACCTATAAAACACTATGTACAGTATATGAGAGAAAAATGCATTTATTATGAGACAATGAGGAAAAAGAATCCATACCCCTTCACTCAAGACACGGCACAGGAAAGATTTTGAGTGGAATTTGAGTGTCATAATTAACCAAAGCAAAATACTTTACTAATAATACTAATAATACCTGTGACAGCATTCAATGTGGCTATGCAGTCTATAACGTGTGTTATCGAATTAAACATTTTAGTCAGGAGAAACGTTTAAGGCTTCATGGGGTAAATTTAATGTGATGACAGGAAAACTTCCAATAGTTTTCCTGTCTGTATTCCAATTTGTGGATTTTTGCGACATTAAGTTACCAAACAAAAACAGGTCTTATTGGCAATAAACTGTGTCACCCAATCTTTTCTAATACTTAGTCACCATAATCTCAAACAAAGGGTGGAAATGTTGCATTGTTTCTTTTCTGGATGAATGATCACTGGTTGGTTTCATTCATCTTTCATAGATTGACGATTCCAACTTCTGATTCACGAAGGAGCGGATGAATCGTATTTCTTTTTATCAGAGTCCCGACCATTGAATCCCACACCTGTGACTCGTCCTTGTCCTGACTGTTCTTACCCCTGAGTGCAGTTGGCGTGGCAGGGATGGCATTCGTTATTGGACTCTGCGTACTTGAAGATGAAACTGTTGGCGCCTTGCAGGCCATCGGGACACTTTTCAACACAGTTGGGACCATCCTTGAAATGGACGCACCTCACACATCGCTCTGGGCCCTATGGAAAATTACAAAAAAAAGGCATTCGTTCTTTTCAGATTGACATTTTCATTCTGAAAACGCAGTTCTTAACACAATGTACTTGTGTGCACAACCGTCAGTGAGGTGCTTTTATCTGACTGAAATAATGATTGTATTGTTATTACCATCATAACGATAATAAATCATTGCTAGCCGAGCCCGATCTCTGGACAGCTTTCTTTCACAGATACTGACCGTTTTTACTGTAAAGATATTATTTTTAAATTTCCTGTGGAGGGACACTATACTGTAAATACATCACAAAGCTGGGCGTAAAGGAAAACCGGGGTGTCACAAATTTAGCGGAACAAAACCTCAGCTACGGTGTGTCATGTTCACTGATTGATGGGTAGATTTCAACGTCAATAATTCGCCGACTGCAGGTTCCTCAACAGCTTTACAGACTAAATTGTTGTGCTTGTGTAGCGGGGAAAGCTTGCACACGACAGATAGACATCAGCGAGCCAAAGACAGAAAAGGCAAAAAGTCCTATGGAGTGATAAGGGAAAGTGAGGGAACGAGAGAGTGCACTTGGAAGCAGAATAACGCAGAGAAGAGGAAAGGCAGCAAGAGCGAGGAGCATATAATGTGAATAAGAGGGAGAGAGAGAGGGAGGGAAGGGAGGGAGCAGACAGGACGCATAAAGCAGCGCGAGCGGAGCAGGCAGATAATAACCATCGCTCACAGCACACACAATGACCATAACAATCCGCCTAGAACAGGATTTATGGAGCTAATATAAGCGAGGAAAGAGGAAAGGGAGGAGAGGAAGAGAGGCAAAGAGCTCTCCCACACAGGCCTCGTATCATCAAAAGGCCTGAAGAACATCTCATTGACAAACATCTCTCACACACACACACAGGTCCACAAACCAGTGGTGGAAGAAGTATTAACATCCTTTAAGTATAAAATCAAAATTGTATTTTTGTAAAAGAATTTTTGGTAAAATGTAGTTTGAGCAAACGATCCGAGCATTGTGTGTAACTGTATTTTAAAACGTGTTCGAGGACTCATGTGTTCTACCTCGTAGACATATTTTACTCCCTTCTCTTTTTTTGTGAGGATATTATTTAGCCACAGTGGAATTCTTTTTGTTTAGCCTCTTACTTGCCTTTCTTTCGTGACACATTGCAGACGTAGCTGGCAGGTCACTGCACTCCACCGAGAGCACCTTTGTAGTTAAATGCCATTGTTGGGTTGTAGTTACTGATGCATCAAGTTTACAATTTGGGATATCATCCATTCCCAAAGTTCACAAGATGAATCTGAGAAATCTCACCTTAATTAAATCAAGTGGACTGATCGGACTCAGACTTTAACGTCAAAACTGGGAGCGAAGGATTTTCTGCAGGAGGCACAAGGCTTACATTTTTTAATGTTAGAAATCCAAATGTGATGGAGTAGAGGTGTAGTAGCACACATTCAAGAGTAAAATTATGAAATTGTACTTGATTAAATTAGTTAAGTGAGAGCACTTAATTACCTAAAATTACCTAATTTCCTACACATACATAAAAAGGTGAGTAGGATCACCAAGCCTGCATTTTACTAACAAACACTTACATTTCATCAATTCACACAATAATCAGCACGTGTTCATATGCACACATATGTGACATATAGGACATAATCACAGTCACTGTTTGCAATAAAGGGGAAACCAAAGCAAAAAGATGACATCAAATGCAGATAATTATCCTTTCGCAGGTCGAGGAATGGTGGAGGTTCTTTTTCATACATAACTACAAGTAGTGTCAGTGCAAGAGGCTTGTAAGCATGCATGGGTGTGTGTGTTTGATTGTATAACGTGTAATCTTTGTAACTTGTGTGTGTGTAGGTGTATTAACATGCATCCTTCCCAGTATATTTATGCAAATTGAAGGTCTTGTTGCTCCCTTTGGCTTTAGCATCGATCCTGACACTCCTGAGTGTCTGCCCACCCATTGCTATTGGTGTGTACGCATGTGTGTGCGTGTGCGTGTGTATCCATTAGTCCCATCGCATCAGTAAGCCAAATTGTGTGACAGAGAAAGCAAACAGTTTGGTCCATCAGGAGGGGAAAAGTGACAGGGATGCAGTGTGTCGAGACCAAGAGAACCCTGCTGTTAATTCAAATCGGTGCACTTATGTTTATGTGAGCTGTTATGTGGAGCTGGAAATGAATACTTCAATTTCCTCTCTTTGTTTTTAACAAACACCAGCATCTCAGGCAGATTGACGATTCATCTACGGTGTCAGAGTTTATAGTCAAGGTGGGTAGCCATATAAAAGGCTTTTGAAGGCCTTCAAAGTATGATCATGTGCATCAGAGAGGATTTACAAGGCAATTTACTATGATTTAATAAAAAGACCAAATCATCATGCTCTGCAGTTTTTTTGCTGCTGTGTGTAAATATACTCCACACAATGTTTTAAGTAATAATGATGAGGTGGAGATTTGAAAAGCTTAGAGAAGGAAGAAGAAACAATGGTCCAAATGGTGTAAATATGACATTAGATAATTCACTGGTCACACAGGGCATTTATGCACTCCAGCATATTCAAATGCATCATATAAATGTGTTTTTACTATCAGGGGCGAAAAATAGACCGAAAAGGGAATAAAAGAATATATGTAAAATGACAGAAAATGCCTTTTTCATCAATGGAATAAGCTTTTTTTGGATTGCCAAAAATATAAATGCAAGTTTGAGACACCAGAATCCCTCCAGGTTAGCACGCATCAGTCACCTGTTAAACGGACTGACTAACATCACAATCTGTCATACTTAACTTGCAGTGATGCATTACAGATCTACCTAAAATTCTGCTATTCAAAAGGGAACTTCAATTGAGTTAAGTCTTGTTTGCCTGTTGTGATATTTTAGCAACCTAAACGAATGCAGATCAACCGTAATCACATAGTGTGCCATAGGGTGACCTTTATTCATGGCTATAGTTATTTATCCAAAGAGGGATATAGGCCTACAAATTATTGTGTGTAAGCTGTAATGCAGTTGCTATGGGCTCCGTGGCCATAAGATGATTGCTGTAATCCATTTGTGGTGCAACAGGTTATAATGGGACATTTCCATAATACACAGCATGACAAGACACACACACACATACACGCACAGACATACTCACTGGCTGAAACAGATTAAATAAATGTTGTTGGAAGGCTTGTATGAAGTAACATTTGAGATGTTCAGGTATTTATATAAAAAATAAAATGATCGGCACGAAAAAAAGGTGATGTTTACATATCTATTTATTTTGCATTATTTCAAATGAGGAAGTTATAATTTAAATCATTGCAAAGTACTTTGATTTCAAGTTTTTTTTTTTTTTTTTTCACTTTCCACTGCTGGGGGGAGAACTACAGAAATGATTGTATTTTTTCTGCTGCACTTTTCTCCGCATGTCCAAGAGGCCAAGTGCACGGCTCTGGGGCATCAAACTGACAGCCAAGATAATGAAACAGACAAATCTCATCCAATAACAACAACTTAAACCAACAACCACATGTGGCCTTTGCTCCCCCATGTTTTCACGCAAAGAAACGACACAAGTTTTGGAAACTTCTACTTCCAAACTGTATTGGGCAAACTAGTTGGACAGAGTGTGATGCGACACAGAAAACAGCACACGGCCCCTCTGGCTTGCATCTGTCGCAAATCATCCCTCTCTATCAAGCAGCGAGATACAATTACAAGAGAAAGCGCAGAGTCAGAGGCCTCATGTGGCAGTGGGTGTAGTGTGCAAGAGAGGCGTTCAGAAATGAAGGCCAGGGACTTTCTGTACAGCTGTGACTGAACAATTTTTCAAAGGGCGTCCGTGATTCTCTAAGTGCTCGTTCAGAACAATTTTTTTTTTTTTAAAGTACTTTTAATTGGAAAAAAAGAATGGCTGTCACGCAATACATTTTTGATGTTTAATTCCAATAAAAACAGTCACAAGCGCGTGCATGTGCTAAATAAAAGCCCACTGTTGTTTGGCATGCAATATAATGCTGATATTAGCTTAAACAATCAGTTTTACCGTTGACTCGGAACATGAGGCATAATCAATAGCAGAGCTGTAAGGCACACTCTGACTGCTAATACAACAATTAATCATAGTCCAAGATGACCACAGGGAGTGTCTGCGGCTCCAAGTCATTTGGTTTGTGGTGAGTGTTGAAAGCTTTGGCCTTGAACACTTCTCTTTGGGGGGCTCAACACTAAATACAAACACCCTTTATACAAATTCTGCTTTTATTTGGTTCAATTCGTTGTTGGCTTTAGTCTTTCTTGGGAAAATACAGGCTGTCAACGGACACCTTCCCTAAAAAGTCAGTCTTACCTTTAGTTTTAAGACAATAGAGGCTGAAGTGCTTCTCTCAATGATGATGAATAATTCTACTGTTTCTCTTTATTGAATATAAACTATGATAAAATAAACAAACCGTAAAATAAGATGACACAAACAAATGAGCGCTTCAATGCCTGCCTTACTATTGCTTTTCTATAGAAGCGAGCTTACCGGACCGTTGCAGGTCAAAGAGTCATCGTCAGCTTGCTCACACTGCGCATCACATTCCACACACACCGATCCGTTGGCATATTCTCGAATATCCCTGAGAAAAAAAGAGGGGAGGGATCAAGATGTGTAAAGGAAAAGCGAGGGGTAGCGGGCAAAACAGTGTTTGTGAAAACCGTTAACCATTATGGATGCGGCACACAAATATGAAACCCTAAATTGAGTTTATTCCCTTTATATACAGTAGGCAAAAGTAGGAAAACGTTTGAATTGATGTCAAATCTGTCAATTGATGTCAAATATTTTGACTGGTGCTATGTAAATTAGCTAATTCTATGGCCTTGCCTGCTGGACATTGTGTGAAAAAGGACAAAAATAGTCCATTGGAAGAGATCTGTAGGATTTGTGCTAAATGCAAATCTGCAAAGTGTCGATATCACATTTTAATTTACAGAATGTTCTCATGCAGAGCTTTCCTAGGGCTTAACATACGTTTGGAAAATATCCTTTTCCATCCACAATTTTTTAATCCAGTTCACAATGTCATTCCATGAACAGCGGAGTATTTGTGTACGGGGGAGGCTTTGAAATTAAAGGTCAATATATGTAGTGCTAACATTAAAATGCAGTCACAAACACACATATACATGCAGCCACACATTATTGATACACCCACATACCATTGTAGCTAATTAGCTTACTGCACTACTGATATCATCGTGCTGCGAGTCGACGCAGGTGAAAAGGTGCAATGCAATACCTGCGAGGGGTTCAATGCTTTCAAAAATCAATTAAATTAAGTGCCTTGTTATTCAATTTCTGAAATCCCCTTATAATAGCAGAACACCAGAGTGGCCTCGAAAAGTCATTAACTTTGACCACAGCGCGGCTGAGTTAGCACTTTACCTTTGTTACTACAGGACAAGGAGAATGTCTTTTGAGTTCTGCTGCTTTGGTCGGTGAAGGAAAACAGAGTGTTCCAGCAATAGAAAGACAAAATGTCGCTGGCCCAGTGGGATCTAAATCAAATTAGTATTAATTATGCTTCATCTGGCCTTCATAAAACCTTCCAAGGGTGAGGGAAGGTAAGCCTTTGTCAGTGTGTGTGTGCTGGATGAAATAATAAAGGCGGCGGTGTAGCTGGAAGATATCACTGATGCTTGAAATTTGGCTGGTTTTTGTCTGGACTGCGTTTTCTGTCAATCAATTGACAAAGACAAGGACACAGCAACACATTTTCTGTGAATAATTAAACCGTGTTATCAATTCGATGGATAATTACAGATGATAATGGTAATAATTACAGATGGTAATTTTGGCAATTACGACTACAAAGTTCAAATGAATTTAACATTGTAAACCTTTTCAGCAAAAAAATCAAATTGATTTCGAATTTGTTCGTTGTGTAAATTATATATTTAGATTAAATCTACTCAAACCAGAGTAAAAAAAGGGCCTCCTTGTTGTTAAGCAGGCAGTGTGCGTTAAACAGTCCTACTGTCCTTGTTCTTGTAGACTTTCTGTAACTTGGGAGATTTGACGGGATACACATGAATAAGGGCACAAAGAACAACAACATGTGAAACATTTAACAAGTACGACTTTGTGGTGGGGGGGAAGCTCATATTCGGTCGGATGATGTGCTTGGGCGGGGCTGGCGGTGCGGGTGGTGCTGGCGTGCGGGTGGACAGGTAGGCAGGGCGTGGCCCCGTGCGCAAGCAGTGACTGTGACACGCAGTGACACGCCTAGCCCCCCCTGCCCGAACGCCACCCTCTGGTCCTCCTCGTTCCTCTCCAACGTGGCCACCGAATAATCGTTTTGATCACCGAAGGGCTCTGAACTCAAATCCCTCTTCACGGCACTTCGTCTTCCAAGTCTAAATTGTTAGCAATAAAAACTCCTCGGGCTTTAGTTCGGTTTCTGTCTTCTGCAGGAGCGGGATGGAATTAAGCTGCACCTCTTTTTTAAGTCAAGGCCCCCCCCCCCCACCTATTGTTTTGTCAGTCATTGAGCATTATCACACGTCTTTAATTTCTGTCCTTTGCCTGCGGCTCTTAAATTTGATTCAGAGTAAACAGAAAAATTACTGCTGAACTTGAAAGCTGTAACAAAGAGCCTTGGGGTGTTTTCGAAGCTCATGTTTTATGAGCTGATTCTGCACCACGTCTTTCAACAATTGAAAGAAATTATTATTTGAAAAGGTTTATTCACGTTTCTATATTTTTCTGTGATTTAATCAGTGGAACACATTGTACTGCTTCTGCGTCACATGAAAGCTCAGACATCATGTAGACTGATGCAGCTCTAGTGGAGGTTTTTTCTTGTCCATAACTACTGTGTGTCACATCTAAGCTGTCGTCTCCACCAAATAGACATTGTTCTACGCCAACTGTACTGATTCTGTTGTCTTGCAGGAGAGACATAAACTAACTATAAATTGGTACTCAAACTTCTTTTAACCGTAATTAGTGAAAGAAAGGAAAACATTAGGGGATCCGTTGCAAATAACTGTATTAGGGTTTGAAAGCCAAGTGAATTAAGAATGGGTTTCCTAGTTTCACAGAATTAAGACTGATGGGAAATTAAACCAGACTTTGTGGTGTGATTTGGCAGCTTACTTTCTTTTTGTTGCATCTTGCAGGAAGAGATAAGCAAGACACAGTGGTTAGTTAAAGAAATGTAAAGGTTATTACAATGTGGGTTGACCCTAAACACAATCAGGACTTGAGGACGGTTAGAGGACAGCTCGTAATCTACCAGTCAGAAGTCCTTTATATGCAAGAATGAAGCATGACCTACCCTTCATAAAGATTGCAGGTATCCACACAGGTCCGTCCACGGCTGAAGTATCTGCAGGAGAGGCACTGATCGGGGCCTGGACCCCAACACCCGGTGTCGGAACACAGCGGGTCACACACCATGCGCTCCTTGGCTGCTCATCAAACACGTACACAGAGAGAAAGAGAGTACAAGCAAAACCAATTACATCCAGGTCCCAGGTAACAACACTCAACTAAACTGTGTGTCTGTGTGTTAATGTGTGCTGATGAGGGTTTTTCCTTCTCAAAACCTTTTTTTTTTATATGAAGCCAAATATCACAGAGTATGCCTGGAAGGGCTGTGCGTAGGACAAATATCAATTAGCAATACAAGCGGAACACAGTGTAATGTAATTCATAGTATAGAAATACAAGTGATATCGACTGAACATGAAAATGTACAAGCAAAATACACAAAATATTTAATGTTCGTGCCTCGTGGTTGCAACATGCAAAATAATATGATCACAGTTCAGAAACATGTGCATTTTGGGAGGGTATCCTTTAGCATTATATTTGGAATGGAAGGAGTCATTGCAGCAGGACCAAGCAGTATTTTGTGTAATGCTCAAAAGGCGTGCTGAGGGATTCACCATAACTGCCCTGATAGAAAAAGTAAAGGAAGACCTTTTCTCCCGCAAAATACTTCCATCTGATTGGTCAACCTTTTTAAACACTTTTTAAAACATTACATTAATGTTCTCTTTTTAACTTTCCAACGTGAGTGCATATACTGTAAAGTAAGATATCTGTTTAAAATAAATTGCATGTACGATCTGTCTGTGAGTGTAAACTACTCTGTAATATAGCTGTGGCATGAGAAAAAGACAGTGCTGTCCTGCTTCATTAAAAAGACGCTGAGCCAGCAGTGACGCAGCGCTAGTGGGACCCGGAAAGCACCTGCAGGTGCCTCGCAGACTAGTTCATTTACTTCGGAAGAGCGGGAGAATTGCCCAATTGCCAAAACTGGAACCTTGGAATGTTGAATCCCAGCCTTTAGTTGGTGTCTAAAAGTTAAAATATACGGATATTGAGTACAAGTACTAATACATTTTTGTGTTGCTTTAAACCAAAAACATTGGTATCTCCCAATGCAAGTCATTAGATGATACAGTTACATAAATCTCCGTGTTTGAGATAGTCATGCCCTGCCATTACTAAAGTCTTGCTTGAATTCCAAAGAGACATTAAAGTGTTAAAGGGCCATATTGTGTGCTTGGGTCTTTATATTTGTCTCACCATTTCTCAAAATACTAAAATACTCCATCTCTTACATCTTCTCCTTTCTATTCTGCATGTCTCTCTCTCTCTCTGTATCTTCTGTTCCACAGCACTCATTTCTACATCTGTTGGATCTGAGAGCATTAGTGGAACAAAACATGAAGCAACATGACGACAGTCCTGCCAACACATTCAGAACTTGTATCACCTCATCTGCATCCGATATAATTCCCCCCTTGTCCTTTTTTCCTCTTCCACTCTCCGTGGCCATGATCATGGTTACGAAAACACCGTTGCTGTTTTTGAGGTCTTGGCCACATGTACGCCAGGGGCTATTTCTAGGTGTCAACCATAACATGATCAGAATGCAAAAACAGAAAATCAGACAGGATGCAGATGCATGGGGAAAACAGAAGTCCAGTGTTTCCTTTGAGGGCAGAAGGATGAAAGCGTTGCTTTCCACAAAAAGACAAAACCACCTCAGTTGGGCTTCCAGCGCCGGAGGTAAACTGACTATGCAGAGGGAAAGATGAGGACAGGGAGGGTGCTGAATAAAAGGAAATAAACAAGGGAGAGGAGTGGTTGGATGGGTTTTCTAACTATACAGCAATTGCAAGATCAAAAAAAAAAAAAAAAAATCTTTAGATGTTTCTGACTTGGTTGGAAAAAGAAAAAGCCCACGGGGCTCAGGAGCTGAGCAGCCTTGGGAGACAGGAGCACATGCTGTGATGATTTGACAGAGGTAGAACGAAGTATGGAAGACGGAATGAAGGACGGGGAACAAACTGTTAAATCAAAGGAATAGTACAAATAATGTCATGAGAACAACATCTAGAATAAGCTCTACGGCTTTGAGTACAAGTAAATCTGCAGTTTACATCCACGTCTGTCCGAGATGTCCGTTCATCCCCACTTATGTTGCGGTCATATATTTATTTATATATTTAACCTGAAAATCATTTTGACTGGTCACATTAAAAGTGGCCCATGTGTTACTAATCTGTTTTCATAATTAACAATGGCTCCGTTCAACGATGGACATTTTCAACTTCAAGTTTCTCTTCCTGTAACCAGTGTGAAATTGTCGACCTACGAATAAGTTCAACAAACCACAGGGAAATGTTGCTTCGGATCGGATCGGATCGGATCGGATCACACACACACACACACACACACACACACACACACACACACACACACACACACACACACACACACACACACACACACACACACACACACACACACACACACACACACACACACACGAGCTCTAATCATCCCAAATAATTAAACTCACCTGTGTGGGATCATGCGTGTGCAGCCGTTTAAGGAATTACTCCGAAAAGTACTTTCATGAAACTGCTCTCTGACTGAGATCAGTGATGGCGATGTAATAGCAGCTTGTAGATCAAGATTTGTGTGAACAAAATAAAAAAAAGTCATCATGTTTTAACCTGAAGAAATAAACACTAAAAACGGCATCGTGACCCAAACGCTGTTTTCCTAATGAGCCATGAGTCAGCAATATATATTCGAGAGCCCCATCATACGTTCTGGGATTCATTTCAGTCAAATATTTTTTTAGATGAATTCTAGTAGGTGAAGCTTGTCAATTGCATTTGGACCAAAGACCAAAGTCTCTGCAGGCAACACAGTTTGATGACGTCTGACCAAACGCCGTCCTTCTAATGGCATTCCTCTGAAGCGATTTGTCAGTCGGAACTCAAAGAGCAGTAATACTCTTCACGCCCCGGACTTCAATCGAGTTCTGACTGTCAAATGACAGCGGTGTAAAAACAAATTGAGCAGCTTAAGGCACAAGAAATAGGGCTTTTAAAACTGAGTCAGCATCGTCCGAAACAGGCAGACGTGAGGAGAGCACACGTGTTTAAAGGCCCCGCTGTCAAGACGTCATCTGCATCCAGATCCTCAACCAACTGCAAAAACCCTCAACTCAAGCTATTAAATGTACAACCAGACAGGTTTTAGTGAGTTAAATTGATTGAAAACAAATAGAACTCATCTTTTTTTACTTGACCTTGTGGAAAAGACAGATAATATCTGACTAACACGTGATTGCATAAAGCATAACTATCATAACTATAGTAGCGCAAGCTAACTTTAGGAGTAGTACTAGTACTACTACAGCTTATAGAAAGTGGTACTTTGGGAACAGGGTGAGTTATAGTTTCAGCGGTCTTTAATTTTCACAATAACCTAATAAAAGTACTACTACAACAGCTACCCCCACTCATAATAAAGATATGGGCACAGAGAGAGAGACTGGGAGGTTTATGTGTACATCTACTTTATAATTGTGAGGACGAATTTGACTTGAGAACGTTTAAAAGAAGTGAAGACATTGTAGCCGGTCTTCTCTTCCGCTTCGGGGTTTACGGTTCCGGTTAGAATTAGGGGTTAGGCAATACGTTTTGAGGGTTTAGGTGAGGAAAAGGGGCTATGGAATGCAATATGTCAATGAATGTCCTCACAGAGATAAAAGAGAGGGATGTGTATGTGCGTGTGTGCGTGCGTGCGTGTGTGTGCCAAACACTAAGCACCTGCCCAGGGGAAAGGAGCACATGAACAGTGAAAAGGGGTCAACTCAATAATGCAAATACTGGCTCATTAATGAACATTATGTATAAATGAATAATGTCTTCACACTTGTGGCAGTAATATAATAAAAAGCCATTTCATTTTTAGGAACAACATTTTTGACTGATCATATTTGATATTTGAGTAATTTAAGTTATTCTCAACTGGATGGTTATGTTGGCTAATTAATCCAATTATTAGAATACTGCTTTTAGTTGTCTTTACAAATGAGCGAGATAATAGCTCCATTGTTACGACAGAAAGACAAGAGAAAGGGCAGCGTATTCCTGCTATTAGATGTGTCAATGCTGCCTTCTGGGGGAGTAAAGTGAAGTTACGGAAACGGCTGATTCGGTCACCCAGAAAACTGTATCTGAAGAGAAATGGCACATCTCAACATCTCCCAAAATAATTGAGTTGAAGCAGTGATCTCATTGTGAGAGTGTCTAAAATTGTGTCCGGTCAGCAATCACAAATTCGGTCAAAACATCAGTGGCTCAGGCCTTCATTCTTTGGAAATCTTTCTTTTGTTCTTCACAACAAGTTTTTTTCCTAAATGAAGTGTGATTGTCAATGATACTGTACTTGTTATTCCTCTATCTAGCAATACATTAGTTATAGCTCATGTTCATTCAAATTCATGCCATTTGATTCTTTTCTTTTTAACAGTGCAGAATCAAAATCAGCAATGCAGTTACATGCTTATGTCTATGGTCCTCGTTCCATCGCAAAGCAAGGCAAACCGCTTTACGCATTTCCACTTTTGTTTTGGGTGTTTGGCTGAACGTGATTGTTCGGCTATCTGGACTTACAGCACTTCCGTGGGCTCTGGTTGTTGCGGACGAGAACCTTCTGGTTTGGAGCCCGGAACAGTCTGGTCCAGTTCACGGTGTCGTAGTAGCAGAGCTGGCTGTTCTCTGCAATGTGGACATTCCCGGCGCTGATCTCTCTCAGTGACCGGAGCTGCAGGGACGAGATGCTCTGCTGCTTCAACACCAGGAGGGAGATCCCACTGTGAGGAGGAGAAGGGATGAGGTAAGAGAGGGAAGTGAAAAGGCAGAGGAGACTGATTCATTTCATAGGATTTAAAACCTCGGTTGATCGCATTTTGATTTTATTTATTCATTGCAAATGGTTGTTGAATGTGCATTATAATAAGGTCATATGTACCTATTACATATTAGTCTTTTATATTGAGTGGAACATTTTCAGTGTACCAGAGGGGTTTGTCAAGTTTGAGTGTTTAATGGATTAGTTTGTTTTAGTTTGTATTTAATTGCCAACATAATCTCTACTTTACTTTAATCCCCTGCATTGTGTTTTAGATATGTTTAAAGAATATAACGTATTAGTTTAAAATATTCACATGGCAACAGCAATATAGCACATGAAGCTTGTTTATTTGTGGTCTTGATACAAATAGCAACTTGGGGAGATGGTATTATTACAACATTTAGTATATTTATTTAAATTTGGTGCAAAAATGCCAATCGTGTCTCTTCAAATAATATGTATTGCATAAAAGCAATCAGCAAAATAAATGATAGGAAATACGTTTTTTTACAACATAAACCTGTAGAAAAATAATTTCCAATCATATTTGACCTCATATTGCTATAGTTAATAATAATTACAAATGCGATAACAGCTTCTACATAGCCGCTGAGTAAAATTAGGGTTAATATGTGCTATACTGCACTAAAATATCAAAAAGAAAATAAATTAGGGTTCGACTTCTCAGTGGAAAAGTCACATTATAACCACACTTTTTAATACTACTAATTACTATAATTATAAATGGTAGATGGACTGTACTTATATAGCGTTTTTCTAGTCTTCCGACCACTCAAAGCGCGTTACCACATCATGTCACATGATCATTCACACCCATTCATGCACTGATAACAGAAGATACTATGCACAGACCCACCTGCCCATCAGTAACTAACACGCACACACTGTAGTCACAGCTACAGGGGGGTTGTTGGGGTTAGGTGTCTTGCCCAAAGACACATCAACATGCGGGTTAGCCAGGCCTGGGATCGAACCGCCAACCCTCTGATTGGAGGACGACCGTGCTTCCTCCTCACCCACAGTTACCAGATTTGATAATCTAGTGATACTAAACTTCAATAATACCCTTTATCTGCTTAATTCTATACATTTACTTTACAGCCACTTAAAGCCACTTGCTGTTGTATGCTAGCTACAGCAACTACGTAACTTGAACTTATTCCCCGCTATCTTTCTTCCAACGCCCGTCCTTCCTCATATCCTTGCATAGTTTATAAATGACAGGAGGCCAGCGGGGTGTCAGAGCCAGAGGGTATGCAGGATCAAGCATGGGATAAAGGTGGAAGGCAGGCTGTAATTTTTACTCCAGCCTGCTGTTTCCATCTGCAGGTGGATGACACACAAGAGCATCCATACGCCTACACACACACACACACACACACCTACACACACACACCACGTCCCAAAGTTCACATTATGCCAGCAGTTACGCTGAAACAATTTCTTCCAACCAAAAGTCAAAGCATATTTTAAAGAACCTTTTGAAAAATCACTAAAATTCAGCTTCGATCTAAACTGGCTTCTTAAAGGTCAAAACACACAAATAATATATATACTTCTTCCTTTAACCACATGTATTTTAATTTACAATTATTTGAATACATGAACCAATCCCACGTATATGCTTATTTTAGTTTTAAATCTTGTAACAATTAACATCAAGAATGTCGTGCTGAGTTTTGAACTTTTTAGACCCATAAGCGCACAGAGTACGTCATGTATGTGATGCTGAGGCAGTTTTGACACAGCTATTATATGAATTACACTCATGGTCTAACAGAAATAACCACATGTATAATGTTTTCAAATGTGTACCTATATAGCGCTCTTCCCCCAATAGTTGCCAGGTTGGAGAAAACACTCAGGTCTGTCATGTTGTCGGGCCAAGACTGGATGTTCAGGAAGCCTAAAAAGTGGAACACAGACACACAAACACACAAACACAGTAGTTATTCTATAATGAGTCACCAGTACTGACAAACTAATATCAGCTGTCTATCATTTTTACTCTTTTCTAAAAGTGGACAGTTAAAAATCAGAAGGGAGAGTTGGCATCTCTCTGGATTCAGCAATGTTCCAGGATACAAGTGTCATCTGACGGCAGACAAGCACCTCTAGATAAAAGATCTCTCAGAGAGGAGTTTGGTGCTAGCTAGGCCCAGTGCAGAGTTTGATATTAATCAATATTTTTGCATTTTCTTTACCTGCGTCTCTACTGTTGAATCATTTAAAAGATTAAATGAATAGCTGAGAAGATGGCTTTGGCTAAGATTTTCAATAATAGATTGAGACATATGACATATTTAGTTGGGAAAAAGGGGTGGGGGGGAGGGGTAAAATGCCCAAGCCAACAAACAAATCAGTTTGATGACACTATGGGACCAGGGCAAAAATTGAAGGAGAAGCATGAAAGAGGTGGTGAGATCTTGGAAGTAGAGGAAGTTCTGGTATCAAGTTAGAATGAAAAACACAGAGGCGACCAGTTGCGGTTTTACCTTCTTCCTGGCAAAGAAGGTAGAGAGCGAGCACACAGTGGAAGGTGAGAATAGCAGTGTGGTCATTCTCCAATCAATCAACAGTCTGACTCCATTATAATAAAATGTGTTTTCCTATTTGGGATACAAAGAGATGCAGAGAAGAAGGGCCTCCGTGGCCTGTTGACAAGATAGTAATGATCTTCAACAATACCTTTTTTAGTTTGTTCACATTTGTTTGTCATTTTTAAGCAGATGCTTATAGTGTAGATGAAGACATCGGTAAAATACTAAAGTTGGGTCTTGGTGAGGAACACTATATGGCTCATGGTCAACATCCTCACACTAAAAGTGAAATATTAACGTTAAACATAACCTCGGATCACATGGGGTGTATTTCAGGATGCCGAGGGCCTCTCAAAGGCGCTATAGGATCGTTAGTGTACCTGTCAGCACGAATTGTCAATTCATGACAAAACCTGCAGTGCTGAGGCACCTCGCAGCTCCATCGTGGTGCTCTTCTGAGGTAAGCAGGTGCTTCCTGCAGGAAGATGCTGGAGACTGGTTTGCTATTGTAATACTTGGATAATGACAGACATGCCGTGCTCACGGTACAGGGACGGTGCAGAATATACGTGACACCAAATTTCAAAATAAATACCCAGTTAAAGGTTACATTTTAACAAAAAGTATATATGTATATATAGGGTATTTGGATTTTGAAATATGGCCTCTACACAACAATTTAAAATCAAGCTATCTTATTGAAGTGCAGACTTTTAGCCCTTAATTCAACGGATAAAACAGAATATTGCATGAAAGGTTTAGGAGTTGCATTTTCATACAGACCACCACATGCTCAGAGGCTCAAAAACAAATAAACTAACATATCTATGAAGATAATCATTGTTCTTTATTACTTGGAAGAAACTGCTTCGCGGGAAATAACAGGATGGAGTCTGGCATCAATAAACATCACAAAACATGTTTTTATATCCCGTGAATGCTGTTCCAAGCTTTTGTTTCAGCCTACTTCTATTGCTTCCTGTTTATGGTTCTATCTGCAATCAGTTGTACCTAAATAAATAAGTAAAACCCATGCTAAATTGGATTAGAATCAGGTGACTGACTTCAAAGGACCATTGAATACTCAAAGAATAACAGCCTTCTTTTGCCCCTAAACTCTTATGTTGTTTTCACAGTATGTTTTGTTTCACTATCCATCTGCACTGTGCAGCGGGCAAATGAGCGGAAAGAAAGACCCTAAATACCTCCGAATTCATCCTGCTCCTTCTATCAGCTGTGACATCATCAATACACACCAGTGACCCAGTCCCATTGGCAGCCATACAAGTCCGTGCCAAAACACTGCCTGCACCATATTTGACAGATTATACATATAGGCTTTTTGGGGCTTTTTTGGGAGACTCCTGAAAAAAACATACTCGTACATTGTGTACATGTTTTGTCTGGACTTTTATTCAGGCGTAATGAGAAAAATGCATTTGGCCCCATCCTTATGTTTTAGTGCCTTTACCTTCTCTGCCAAGTAGTTGTTTTAGACAAAAATAGCAAAGTTTAATTATCAAAGTGGTTCATGTTCTGCTAAGAGACACATCGGTGGTAAAACAACAAAAAATAAATTATGGATCCATTTAGACAGGAAGGGCGTCAACTCAAAATCAAATGTTAAGGGTGCTTGACTTCTGGTGAATAAATCTGTGCAACAGCATCAAAAAACCCTACTAACCTGAGTTGATTGAGCAATTGGTGGGTGGAACCTTAACTGGTGAAATGTCTTTTAAGAAGCAAGAATACTTCAAAGAAGAAACAAAAGACCAGTGTGACCTCGGGGTCACACAGGCAGGTTGGCTGCCTCCGTCAGAAGTCATGTTCTCTTGACAGCTGGGAGAGACGACAAGCAGAGCTGACAAACACCCTTGACCACATTGTGTTGGACCAATGGGTCGTCTCCATCACCTGCTCTCAAACCATAGTTTGTTCTACTGTGTGTGATCTATAACAGTGCAGCTTATTACAGCATTTGTGATGATAGTTTTGATATTCAAAGCCATTTTATATGTGCTTTTAGTATTCAATCACGGTTTTGTCGTCTTGTTGTGTGATTGTTATCACTCCGTTTATGTCCATTCTCTTTGAAGTCCTTCAATTTCTACATTTGTCAAAAGCATCAATCATTGTTGACCAGCTTATCGCAACCTGACGGAAACACACAGGCCGACAGATTAGCACATCATTGATTTCTGTGGTTTTCCACTTAAGGAAGAGACTAAGATTATCAATATAATCTGGACAGAATGGTGCGCGTGTTTGGCTCACTCCTGTCTGAACTCTGTTTGCTGTTGAACAACAACACAGTAGTTTTTATTTTTCAAATCACATTCCGATCTTGCAGAATAATGCTGCAAAAGCAGGAGCTTGTTTAAAAAAGTAGAAGGTTTAACAAACATTGCCTAGCAGTAAACTTAACCTTCGGATGGAAAGCTCTGAATTCTGAACATTCTGATCCGTTTGTTCAGTCATCTCTGAGATCCAATACACAGTTCACCATGGCAACAGGTAAATAGAAGGAGGTGCCTTCTATTTACGAGTCGAGTGGACATTGAGACATTAATGCAGGTAAGATATAAATGGACTTTTTCTTTTTTTATTTGGAGCTTGAGGCAGAGCAGGCAAAAGTGTCGGTAAGTCAACACAAGGGCCAAGAGAGGAAAAATACAGGTCATTTGAAATAATAGATAGAAGGAATATAGATAAATGATTGCTCTTCACTTGAAAACGCTTTGAGCTGAAATATATATTTTTTTCCAGGTTATACATAAGAGGAATACTGTTTGTGTGCTTTTTGTAACAAACAGCAACATGCTGTTGTCTCATCAGTGAGCATCACTTCAGAGGTGAACGGTTTCTTTCAGATGGCATTTGGGCCAAGAGATGCAAGTATGCATGCAGCTAATAAGAAGTGATGTCATAGGGGAGATTAACGATGCGCACCGCATGTTCTGGATCTTTTCTTCGTGGTGCGTGAAGGGAGAGCTGGAACTGTGGGACTCAAGGCTAGGGACTCCCCGAGGGAGAAGGGGTAGAGAGACAGAAGACTCATCGGATATTCATCTCATGCTGCAATGTCTGTCCTTGGTGTGGACAGTCTCAGGGGGAGGGAGGTAGACTCGAGCAAATACACAAAGAGATACACACAAACATTACGCATACATGCACACTAAAGGCGGCACAAACGTGCGGGAAGAAAGGGAAGAGTATCTTTTTTTATTAATTTGTAGGCGTGTGCAGAGATGTTTGCAGTGCAAGTTGTGTTCCTCACCTGTAATCTCCCGAACGGTGCGAAACACATTGAGTTTTTCTGGGTCCAAAGCTTCAATGTTGTGATACACGTCCCTTTGAATGATAATTAGAGTTCAAAATAACATTTTTCTTTGAAACAACAGAAATATCACAGCATTTGAAATGTACAATATATTGACAGGACAATTCAGAATATCTGATTTACAGTAACTATTTACAGTATACAGTATTACAGTATATCTAAGTATAAATAAAATTCTAGCTTTGACTAGCATGACATATTTGGCATACCAATTATTTACACATTCAGACATTTAACATTTAAAAGAAACTCTGGACTTCAAGGTGACACTCTTATCAAGCGATTTACATTAAAAGTGTTAAAAAAACACACTTGACCATGAATATTTGCTACATAGTTTGTTCCCAAAGGAATTTATGCAGAACTATATTGGTGGGATTTTGATTGAGCTGAGAAAAGAATATATATTTTCAACAATCTGTCACTATCTGATACCATCATCTAATTCTAATATTGATTTTTAATTTTTTAAATTCAGTTTTAGTTTAAGTATATTAACATATTCCATTTGAACATTGTCAATCCAGGACTTCTAAATCAACACTTCCAAGAAAGGACACGACATGTCGAAACATGGTGACAGCTCTCCTGTTCCATCCCGTAGTTCAACATTCGTATTAATTAAATGTTAGTTCAATCTTACCCTTTGATCCCAGTGATAAGAAACACCAGGTTGCCGTTGATTTTGGTGCAGTTGACAAACTTGTCAATGTTTCTGGAGTCTACCGTCTGAGCCGCTTGTAGGCTGGCTGTGCCGATGCCATCACACGCTGCAAGTGAGAAATAAAAATGTATTAGTTTCTAATGCCGACATGATAAAGTAATTATATATAAAGGTATGGAATGGAACCGTTATTAAATCTACAACCGTAAATCATCTTTAGGTATCAATAGATTATACAGCAATTTATCATCCCAAATAAATGGCATTTTTTAATTCAACAAAAATAGCCCAAAACTGTATTTATTATTCTGTTTCAACTGGATGTGTTGGTGTACGCATGTGTGTATATGAGAGTGTGTTGTGTCTATATATATGCATGTATATGTGCATATCTACGTAGCAGTATGTGAGTATATGTATATGTATATTGATAATGGATGGTTGATTTTTAATGTATATCTGAAAATCCATAAAAACTTTGATCACAAAACTCAGTATGGATGTGGTAATGATTTATTGATCTTTAGATGCTACAAACACAATTGATAAGCCCTATATTAACATAAATGGATAACTAATAGTAATATATTTGAACAATTTCATCAACTAAAAATATTTGAATATTTGAACATTTGTTTGTGCTTTACCTTTTGGACAGATGTCAGTACAAGGAATGCACATCTTAACACGTTTGTCCTCCACCTCCATCTTGTTACTGGGACAGGCTCTCACACAGGAGCTATGATCCACCACAAAGTTATCTGGAAAACATTTCACCATAAATGTCAAATACAGTTTGTCAGCTGTTTGTCACACAGGAACATCCGGTAAAATAAGTGGCACTTGGTGTAAGAAATTAGAAAAGTGTTACTTTGTCACTTTCATTCACCAACACGCTCCAAAATTGCAGCACAGGATGAATCATTCATGTTTGGATTGATCTATCTACAAATGAAAGTCTTTCATATTCAATGATTCTTGGTTTGAAGAAATGCAAAGACAACTACAACTAAGGGACTCAGCAAACTGACCATATAGGGAGGACGTATTCAGCTCTCTCGTGCTTGTTTCTTTAATGGAGGCAGCCTCCTCCGTTATTACCTTCCCTGCGTGTCATTGCCCACATTGATACGTTTGTAAGGTCTTTCCACACCCATGCCACATTTCAACAGTAGCTAAGATTCCAATTTAGCCAATGGCCGAGCCTTGTTCTGCAGTCTAAAGAGGCTTGAGCTCGTAGGTTATTGCACAGTTCATGGCAAATCCCTAAGATAAGCACAGGAAAGAACAACAACTGTTTTTCTCATGTAAAAGAAAATGCAGCAGGACAAACCACTGTATGGCCGTCATGACCACAGGGCTGTAAAGGCTTGAACTTCTTTAGTCAATTCCCTTGTGTCAACTTGAATCATGTCTCAACCCAAATCACCCGCAGGGGACTTTGAATAAATTAATTTAAACAGCCGTTTGTAGAAATGAAGAGCAGCATCAGCCTTCACTTTGTAAAAAGAACTTATTCCCGGTTTCTAAAACTGAAATTGATCCTCACACAGATCACCTGCAAAGTGATCTTTGTAAAACACAAAGCAAGCGGTGTTTACACCGAAGCGGTTTTGGATATTCAGAATGATCAACTGGATCTATCATCCGGTTTAAGAGGTAAATGTAATTCAGACAATTTAAGTCTTTAATCGCTGTTCTTGTTCGCGGCAAATTGTATCTGCTCGTGTTCAAATTAAAATAAGCTATTTAAAGAGCAGACCTGTGCTGGCTACTGTTAATGCACTTTGTATGCTGTATGTATGTGTATGTATTTGTTTATGCAGTTATTATCTTTGGTGAGAGATAAGAATTATACTGGAATTCTGCAAATATAATGCATTTTGGTGGTTTCTATACTACGCTCAAGTTTCCCCAATTCTCAGCCAAAGCAGTTATGTGTGTGACTTAAAATATGTTTCATTTTTACACTTTACCTCAATGTCACATATTTTGCCAAAGGGAAAATGTTTTGCTCGAGAATGTTTGCATTCTATCACCATTGTCACAGTGTCGGTTTGACTATTGAAATTGTGGAATCATCAAACGTATAGTAGTCAAGCAAGTGTGTGCATGTGTGTGTGTGTCAGGGAGACTTACGAGGACACTTTTTGACGCAGAAGGCTCCGTAGGTGTACTTTGCTCTGGGATTGTGTTCCAGTTGGAAGGTGGTGGGGTTGTAGACAAAGGGCTGGGGGCACTGGGTCACACATGCCCCGCTGTCATTGAAGTTGGTGCAAGCCTGCAAGACAGCACACACACACACACCACACGTGGTGGTGGAAAAAGTATTTAGAATATTTACATGAAGGGTTATTTAAAAAGAAAAAAAAAACTGTAACCTGCATAGAGTAGAGGGCGTGGCTAGAGGTGACATCACTGACTCATGCAGAGAGAAAATAACGCATGCACCCAATGAAATTGCCACTTGGACAAGTGTGATTTGCCTTTTCTGGCAGTTTTTACATTATTACAAAATGTGGACAGTGTTTGGTTGAGTGTTGACATATTTAAAGCATTTCAATAATGACTTAACTTTAAAATAAGTGATGGACCTCCACGGCTACAGAGAGCTACTCAACTGCAAAACCCGAGAAAGAGTCAATTATAACACTTATAACCGTATATGCTGATCTTCTTATATTGACCTTCAATATTGCAACATATTCATATTCATCTCCGACAGGTATGAGCCCCCCCACCCACTCCCCCGTCGGCCTTTCCACAATGAATCAGTGCGAAGATATTCACCATTGTGAATAAAATGCACAAGGAAATTCCCTGGAATAGAGCAACAAGACACTTGGCTTTCTATGTCTCCCCTTCCAGTGGTGAAAGGAGCAGGCATGTTACCTACGGGCGATGATACTCTGTGAATATGGAGCGCGTGTGCGGTTGAGCGAGGGAGACGGCGTTCAGGGCAGACGGGTGTGTTAGATACGGATAGAAGGAAAGGAGCACGGGAGTTGTCTTGTGTCTGTAATGCACATTGTATGTTACGGCTTGCCCACGAATAAACATCGCCAAAAAAAGCTCTAAAAACAAGTTTTTGTCTTGTCTCGTTTCCCAGCTGCCTTTGTTGAAATGAGTTATCTGTTGAGTGTGACACCAAAGCAAAAATCACATCTGATACGCTTGGGTTCTGGATGGGGGGGGAGAGTGCGCTTTTCCAGTTCACAGTAAGAACTGTGGTCCATGAGCCTTTTACATTTTTCAAATTAAAGGACAGATTTATCATGTTTTGAATTTTATTTTTCACTTTAATGTTCTGAAAAAACTCCACACAAAACAACGTAGGTATGGACTCAGCTTATGTTTGCTCTAGTTTGGTTCTAATTTGTTCTAGAGATCAGCTCCTATGTCTTATTAAGAAAATTCATAAAACAGATTGAGACAATCAGTCCAAAGACATGCAGCTTAGCTTGATTGACCCTAAATTGCCCATAGGTGTAAATATGATTGTGAATGGTTGTTTGTTTCTATCTCTCATCTGTGTGATAATCTGACAACATGTTCACGTCTACTCGGCCTTCTCCTGAAATCCATTCTTTTACTTTTAAGTGTGTGAAGAATTGAGAAAAAGAGCAAGAACTCCTGGAGTTCAAAAAGGGAGGTGCACAGAATTACAAGTTTAACATATAGAGGGTTGAAAATAAAAATGTTAAAGCACCCGCCTAAGAGCCAGAAGGGAGAAGAGGCGGGTGAAGTCTGTATTTAAAAACGACACTCATGTTAGGTACAATCGGAAACGAAATGTCATTTGATGATATTTGACATCCAAGTGGCATTTTAACAAAAGAGCCTGGTAGAATAAATCATGTTGAAGATTTCCTTGAATCAAAATAAGTTAAAAATTGCAAGTAAAGTGTTTCAGGTTTGTGACAAACAGGAAGAGAATGGTCAGGAAATGCTTAGTTTTTTGGTGGTTGGGGTATAATATTAACATGAAAACAACCCTTTTTCTAATGCATTTTTTAAATGACATGTGTGTATATGTATGTGTGTTTGTGTGCTCACTTACAAAGCAGTCTGTGTCCTTGGGTCCATAGCAGCCACCTGCACACTCACGATGGCAGCAGTCACTAACATAGGGGCCGAAGCAACGGCCGTCACACTGCTCAGCACAAACGGTCTTAGTTACTGCGGATTGACAAATATGGAAAAGACAAAAAAGAGGATATATTTATCATATAACAAACAGTTCAGATGGTCAGTGGCAATTTGTGGTATCCACCGCTGGATGGGGAGCCGGACTTTTTTGCACTGCAATCGTTCCGTGAAACAAATGCAACTGTGCGTTCCAGAAGACAGTGTCATCTGCCACCTACAAACTTTATTCTATCAATGTTTGCCTCCCCTCATGCTCCTGTGGGGATCTCCACCTAGATACGGCGAAGGCGTAGCGAGTCCTCATCTCATTCAGTGTCCCATGGTCCTTTCCTAGCGAACGCATCTGGACCCTTTTGCTTGTCTCCTGCCCTGTGTGCCTCGCTTATTGACAGCCACACGTTAAGGCACATAGGATGGTGCCAGTAGTGCGATCAGTATGAGCCTGAGCGTTTTCTTAAGATATTGAGAATGGATCAGAGAGGGAAACTCAACAAAAAGTTCCACTTAGTTGCTGCTGGGCAGTGGCAGACTCAGGCTGTCGGGCTGATGGAATATAAAGGACACCCGCCGCACAAGGTTGGTCACTGGCGCGTAAAAATCTCTCTAACATGTCGGCGAGCCTCTGAACAAGGGGAAGTGCCACACACCGTTCCACTGAAGGAGCACCCTTCAGGACGGTGCATCACGGTTCCTCCTCTGCAGGGGAACCCTCAATGCCACCTTATCATGTTGTATCTACCACAGGGGAGACCAAGGCATGTTGTTACCTCAGACTAAGTAGCTTTCTTCACAATGTTTGATACATTAATTGTGTTGCCTGTGAAGAATCATGCTTTTTTTTAAACTGTGTGTAGCAGTAGAAATTCCCAACTTTTTGCTTGGCTTCAGTTAGAAAAGGAATAAAATGAAGTGACAAACCACCAGGGAATTAGGATGCACTGCATTTCTTCGCACTAAATGAAAATCAACCTAGTGTAACAAAGAATAGACAGTGGCTTGAGTGGTGATATGTATTGTGCGTCCACACTGGTGTGAGGCTTGTCACTCAGGGATCTGTCATTCACGGACGGACATTTGCAGTTTATGCTTCCATCAAGTTTCACCCTGCCTGAAAATTCAAGATCCATTTTTTTTTTTTCGGAGGAAAAAACAATGTGGGGCGATGTATAAATTTCTTGCTTCCTTCAGGAACCAAAAAACAACAAAAAATTATATTAAAA
Source organism: Gasterosteus aculeatus (assembly GCF_964276395.1). Taxonomy (NCBI): domain Eukaryota; kingdom Metazoa; phylum Chordata; class Actinopteri; order Perciformes; family Gasterosteidae; genus Gasterosteus; species Gasterosteus aculeatus. Next base: position 13,234,633 of record NC_135704.1, on the reverse strand, counting down.
AAAATGTAGCCTCCAGAAGATTCTTTGATAAAGGTCAAAGTAAATGAGTCACAGATATTCTAACTGAGATGTTGTCACATTACTCTCTTGTGGGAAAAGCAACGATAGGGTTCAATGCTAGAGTGCAAATGTGCATGTGTGTGTGCGTACGGGTGTGTGGATGCACATAGTTTATTTGTGCTATGTTTCCCTTTGGGCACCGTGGTGACAAGATATTATCCCAGTGATTGATACAAGGCCACAGACCACCCGGCAAACACACAGACACACACTTCAGTCTTTGCCTTACGTACCATCAGTGGCATTCCATTAACAGTGCTTGGGCTAAAATGAAATGGCCTACTTAACTCAAAAGACACTCTGTCAAATAAACGACCTTGCCAGACGAGAGACGCAACACTGTTTTGGCTTTAAACTTACACTTTAGGAAAAAAAACGAAAAAAAAAGAAAAAAAACATGCTGGCGACGACAAATACAAAAGGAATCCATCTCATAAAATACGCCTGGAAGCTTCCATTTGAGCAAGTTGTAGACAGCAGCATCAGTCACAGGACCCACTGCCTCTCAGTTCTCATTTAAATGAGCTGGAATGTGCTTTTTCACTCCTGGTTTCCAAAAGAGCTTCATAAGTGTATTTTGGGTTGGGTTTTTTATGCTGTGGGAACTACACTTCTAGAACCAGCTAAATTAATCTTTTTTGAATTTGTGCAAATTTGAGCATGCATAAACCTTGAACAAAAAAAAAAGGACATAGCGCTCTGTGCAGCACCAGGATGGAGCCTCAGGACTCCGCTGTCCAGCACGTCATCCGCACTTGGCGGACCACAGCGCGACTGTCATAGCAGATGTTTAATTCAAGATCCAACGAAGTACATTCTTTAAAGTGAAGTTGTTGGTTTTTGGGAAAACTGTGAGCCTGATATTTTTTTGCCATTTAGGAAATGATTAGTATTTGATGCAGAAACAATGTAGGTTTCTTAAGCCCATCATGCTTGCATTGGAAACAATAAATAAATAAAATGGCTTACTCAGCATGCTGTTGAGCTATTATGCAGATCCATTTTATAATTTTATCCCTGTGTAGCTTTGCTGTGTTTGGAAGATCTAGTCCTGCTTGCCCTAAGTGGCAGGCACTGAACCGAGGCCAACACAAAGAGAGTTCAGCAGTGTCTGCATACTCCATTATTTAACTTTTAAACTTTGACCTTGTCGCAGTACATTATACCCCGAGGTTCTCACTGCGCTAACCGTGGCCCGTTTCTCCTTCACTAAAGGATCAGTTTTTAACTACATTCTTTTCTAACTACAACACAAAGTTGCTCTATTGTAGTTGATGAAATTGAGTGTAACAGATATAAAATAATCAAACATATGCATAACTACTCAAATTATCTCTTTTAGTGTCGGTCCTACAGTATGTGGTGACTGTATTTTCAGTGACAAAGGGATCGCTTGTAGTGAGTAATTGACAGCGGTTTCAGGGTTCAGTGCTTAAAGATCTGGCGACGTGTGAATTAGTGACGTAGATATGACAGCTGTTGAGAACATGGAGGAAGCGTGCGGCCGTCATCTTTAGCGACTGTGCATTTTTTATTGAATTAAATGTAGGGAGGTATGTTCTCACCCGATGCAGCTAGCAACATCAGTGACCTTTCGGAGAAACATTATCATTACGACAAGAAATCCAGGTCTAAGAAACACAAAAAAACCTATCATACCATAACCATTGAAATTTAATCTTTGTTATGATCAAAGTGGTCTTTCTTTTGACATTTTCAGACTTTTTCTTTCCATGTACACGTATTTCAGCACAATATAATTGAGGGGTTGTGAGGTAGAACAAGAACAAAAATTATGAATCATGACATCCAAGACGAAGATGGTGAGATAAAGGAGGCAGACGGACACGGACGCGGCTTATCGAGGGTCGAGTCCGTGGCGTGTTGGTAACAAGTCCTGGTCTAACAGTTCATTTCTCATTATCTTAATGAGATCGCCACCACAGGACAAATACGATGAGACAAGCCAGGGTTTTGGAAGGAAAAGATGAAGTATTCTGTGCACGGAGTGAAGGAAAGAGCGAAGGCAACTGATGGCAAGGATAGCACAATAAAACCAGAGAATTAATGGACAAACGAGAACTGTGTGTGTGAGCTCTTTCGCCTGCATGTACATGATGTTCCTATGTAGGGTTGAGAAGTTTAATCATGTGGTATACTACTAATTGTATAGTCCATGTTCTGTCAACACGCTTCCTTGCATTTGTGTGCCTGCAGAGTAATGGGACATCTGTAGATAAAGATGACAGTAAATATCTGTGCACTAACTAACAAACTTTTTTTGAACCATTTATTTGATTTAACCATTTATTTGATTTAACATTAACTTCAACATTGATTTTACACTGGATGACCATTCCAGAATTAGCGTTTATGTTGTTCATGGGATGACAGCAACATCCTGACCTCCCGGAGAGGGAGTATCAAAATAAAAGCATAAAATCAGCATGGTTTGTTGATAAAAGGTCCTGGTTTACCTGGAAAGGTCAAAAAAGCATGTGCTTTTTGCCACAAGACCCCCCCTTCCTACATATGTAGATGCAGTGTTGTTTTTTCTTAACCAGGGACGGAGCCTGACATTGTAAATTATGGGGATGCATTTCTCTTGCATTAACGGAAGCTATATGAAATATTTCTAAAAGCCATTTATAAATCGGCATAGAATGTGAGGAAAGAGAAATTAGAGGTGCCAAGGTAAAAGTCTACATTGTTCTAGAATCACCACAATACTGTATGTGGATGAATAATTTGCCAAAATGAGGCAGAAAATGTCTGGCATTACTATTTTTAAGTTGCATTAGAAGGATATGCATTTAGTGCAAAGGGAAATTACTAATCTATTTGTATTAAACCATCCTGTGGCGACTTTAATTATCTTCAATCTTTTTAAGGGTTTAGCATGGTAATAAAAAAGCTTAAAACAACACTGCATGACGATGAAAGGTTGGATATAGCAGGCCATATTTCTCCAGTAATATAATGAGTTTGCCAATCCAGTCCTGAGAGACTGAAGCAAAACAGCGTGGTAGATATTTATCAAAGATTAAGGAAAACATTAGGTGCTGTGACCTTTCCTGTGGTTTAGTTTAGAGGACCTGCTGGGACCTGGATATTATATTTTCTCCCCTTTATTCGTGAGTATGATGGCCTTAAACTGGCCGTTCAACATGTACACTGTGTGTTCTGTACACTGTGCGCAAAGCAGACAAAAACAGGGGGGGGGGGGGCTGAGAGAGTGACACTGACGCAGGCAAAGGACTGAATGACAGGGAAATAACATGGATGCACACTCCCTGGGGATGGACTAAGGGAGTGTGCATCATTCTCACACTCTGTCGCAGCTGCAATAAGCTAGTGTGAAAAATGGGAGTTCCCAGCAGGAAGGTTTGTGGAAGACGTGTTGGGGGTCCGGGGAACTAAGGCGTTGATATGTGCGTGTGTGTGCCTGAGGTTCTGGCATCTCCACAGCAATTACGGGCTTGTGAAATAAATGTCCAAAGCGGGGCCTTTTTACGAGGCTAAAAGCCGCCTACAAACTTATAACCAAACTGTTCTCGCACTATGAATTCCATAAGTCAAATAAACTGGGACTACATTCGTTCACTTAGGTCAGCGGTACTTTAATACGCTTACACAGGCTTTCGAAATGCTTGCTTTACTGAAAATGTCATTGACAAAAAAATTGTTCCGCCAATGTAAATGTCAGCCAAGATATTAGGAATATTATTTCACAATTAGTTAGAAAGGACATGGCAAAAAAAAGTGAAGAAATGCATCTTCTGCGTTGCCCAAGGAAACGCAAGACCTTCTTTTTATGGAGAAATATTCATGCAAACGAGTTGGCTTTAAATGGGATCATGAGAGTAATAGTTAAATGTGTACAGTTAGGGGGTTTTGTCCATGTGCACTTGGGTTAATAGTTTTTTTTATCACAACAAGCCACACCGCTGTGAATGAGCCAGCTGAAATTAGAAAATGAGCTAATCTTCAGGCTGATGTTTGTCCAAAACACATCAGAGTGAAGTACAATATTCAACACTAAATTCAACAAATACCACATGGGATTCATCATCAAAGGCATATTAGTGACCAAATAAATTGTGCAGGTTGGATTTCAGGCAGTTCAACTAATATGATTTGGTACCTTTAAACAAAATTCGCACCATTTTCACAAATTCTTGACCCAAAGCAACTCCCTTAAATTGCATAACTTGAAGCTTTGACAGAGGTAAATAGCAAAGGTTAGAACAGTCCTACCCATCCACCAAACAAACCAATTTACTCAAAATCAGATGTTAGTTGGTTATAATTTCAGAATACTTTTAGTGTCAGACAAGTAGATATGCAGGTGTAGATATATGTAAAAAAAACAAGACAGCAGTGCATATGTAAAGGGAGGAATTACGAAACAAAATCAATTGTATTCATCAAAGATCCAAACATGTGCTTAGATCATCTGCATACTGACAAAAGTACCTTGGAGGAGGAGAGAGCAAGCCACTAAAATGCCATGCGGAGTCTTGAGCTAATAAAAGTAATGAACTTACAGCTCTGACACTGGTCACCTTTCGGCCCCCAGCAACGGCCGTTACAGGAACGATTGCACTTTTGACCTGCACACAAGTTCAAGGAAAGAGATGATTGGCATTTCACATTAGCAAACAGTTACTTATTCACAAAATATGATCAGTATGAGCCTTTAAAGTCCATATTAGCTGAACCCAAGCTGACCGCGTCTACCATCATGAACTCCTGTGACACCCAAATTGATGCCTTGGCTCCCCTTTACGCACACATGATGTGCGTGTGCGCTTCGTTGGTGCCTGATCTTCCTTATAATTGTAATCTGGCATAAAGAACTCAATACATTAGAAATAACGGCGCTTAATGACATTACAGGCCTGCTTTGTGGTTGATTACACTGTATGATGATGGCATATTTATTAATGAGTTCTATTCAAATGACAGTTTTCTACCCTTATATTTGATATTTGATATATTTGAACAAAGATGGTGAAACTCGTCATCTTTTAGTAACAACAAAGCCTCTCTGATTGGTACGTGCTGTTCCAGTCTTAAAAGAAAATGAAATAACCTTGGAACAGGTTGTTTTGTGAAAATAAGTAAATGTGTGTCTCTATAAATCAGCCCAGCATTAAACTGGCACACACAAGGTGGGAATAAAAGCAGTAAAGCAGCAGGAAGCAGCATCATACCCTTAGAGCCTTTCCGCTTTTTTTGTGTTTTTTTGGAGGACTTAATTGACTGTGTAGTAATTGACTGTGGGGGAAGTGAGCCTGGATAAGTGCACAAGTGCTGTCCTCTGTCCATCAGCCTCTCCAGATGAGAGCTATTAGCATGGATACTCCATTCCCAACCGAAAGCCTCTCCATCTTCTTCCCTTCTCCTCTTCCTCGTTTGTGACCCTCTTCACCACACATCTTCAATCCACCCCTTTGCCGATTCATCGCTCTTCTTTTTCACTTAGCGTTCCATTCCTGTCTTTTTTCCCCCCAGTCTGCGTGTCTGCTTTTTTTTCGCTTTCACAGACTGTTCTGCTAGGAACTAGAACGTTGACAGCGCTTGAGAGGTTGACAGCCTCGGCCGGATGAAAAGTAGCAGACAAACCGGATCATGGTACAAATGTCAGCCAGCGACGAGTGGTCATCTGACCCCAGATGCACTTAGTAATATCTCTGTTTGCCCCATGAAGTCAAGACAAAGAGCTTTCCTTTAGTGTACGAGGTCTTAACTTTATCATCTTATAAATTCTGAGCGACCTTGATTAAACCTGTCCAGTTCTCTTCCCGCACCATCATCTTTTACAGCTTTCTTAAAACAGCCGATAAGGTCAAACTGTCGAGAACGCAGCCGTGTGGGGGCTGGAAGTAAAAAAAACGACCGGATGCCAGGTTTCCAACTGGATCAACGGGACGGGGAATCAAAGACATGTCCTATATTTGAGAGAACCGATGAACACAACAACAACAACTAGTGGCACAAATAAGTCACAAGTAATAACAGCCTGATCTCAGGTC